>NC_083347.1:36292535-36417535 GCF_019175385.1 Lycium barbarum
CCAACTAGTGAAGTTCTTAAGGGCTCTTAAATTCGCCTAAGTTTTGGTAGGTCTGTCTTCTGGGCGATTTTCATGAAAATGTGTTGCGGACTTGGAAAAACTTAATTCATGAAATTTGTAGCTCTTTGAAATAGTTTTCCAACGGTAGGTTGCCCATCCCAAACAAAGCTGCGTACAAAAGGTTATGCCCGTTTTACTGAAGCCTGTCTTCGCTAGAAATTTTGCCTGTGTTACGGTGAGACGTTACGGACCGTAACACGTGTTACAGGTTGTAACATGAACCGTAACGTCTAAAAAATTTCCAGAAACTCTCTGGAAATTTCCACTAAGGGATGGTCCAAAGGACGGTCCGTAACACGAAGGACGGTCCGTCCTTCAGAGGCGTCCTTTGGCCCGTTTTCACCAGAAAAATATAAATAGGACACTTGTTTTGTTTATTCCTCCACTTCCTAAACAACCCTAAGGACGAAAATCATTCCCCCAAGTCTTCAAATCAAAGGTAAGGGCATCCTTAACATTACTAATTCATTCTAACATCAAACCCATGATTCTTAACATGATTTTTGTGACCAAAACCTAGGGTTTGCAACATAATTCTTCCCAAAGTGATTCAAGCTAGGGTTTGGGTGTTCTTCATTAGAAAAGTGATTTGTTAAACCTTGTTTAACAAATTAAGGTATGTCTCTTTTGAACATACTGTTTCTATCGGGTTTTACGAACTCTTTGGTTGTGAATTGTATGTCTCTTTTGAACATACTGTTTCTATCGGTTTTTACGAACTCTTTGGTTGTGAATTGTATGTCTCTTTTGAAAATCCTTTTTGACTATGAAGGTGATTTGTATGTCTCTATTTTAAAAACCTTATTGTAGATATATGTCTTTTTCTCGAAAGTTCTTCATTGAATAAAAAGGGCGAACTTCTCATACAAAACCCTAATGTATGTCTCTTTAAAAATAAAAATCCTTTTTGAATATAAAGGTACTTTATATGTCTCTTTTGCAAACTCCCTTGAAAGATTGATTCTTTATAAAAGCATGTTTTGAATGATATGATGAATTGGTTTTACACTCTTGAAATTTATTACATGTTTTGATTAATGGTTAATGTGCGTGAGGGGACAAGCCCACATTAAACCTTGATTATATTATCCTCTGTATACGTATATGAAATCATAATCATTTTCTTCTATAAGAGATGATTAGTGATAATGGTTAATTGTTGGTATTGATGATTTTACAAAGGAACTATGACAAAGGAATCTTGTTTAAAGAAGTGGAAACGTTTTCAGGATTATCTATGAAACTATGGATTTTCATAATGGCATAATGAACCTTAATGGTAAATGGTGATGTGACTACCTTGAGATGAATTTTAATTTGGCTTTTATGCTATGAACTCTGTTGATGTGATTTTGCCTAGCCATTCGGGAGGATGAGTGGTCACCGAGGATTTCATATTCCGGTGTATATATGCCTAGCTACTCGGGAGGAAGGGTAGTCACTATGGATCCTAGTGTGGTAATTGCCTAGCCATTCGGGAGGAGGAGTGGCCGCTACCGGGTTCGCTACCCGGGGTGTGATTCAAGCCTAGCTATTCGGGGGGAAGCATAGCCACCGTTGGGTTCGCTACCTGGGGTGTGATGTATGCCTAGCTATTCGAGAGGAAGGATAGCCACCGCGTACTACATAGTCCGGTGTGATTTATGCCTAGCTATTCGGGAGGAAGGATAGCCATCGCGTACTACATAGTCCGGTGCGATTTATGCCTAGCTATTCGGGAGGAAGGATAGCCACCGAGAATTATATGTTCCGGTGTGGTGCGCTATGCGCGATATGATTGATTCTTGGGCCTGTATTGGCATGTGTGATATTCTTATTCTCTCATGGAACTATTGATGACTATCTTAATTGATGAAAAAGGCATATTTGAAGTTGTAACTTGACAAGAGGCTTTATAAATGGGTTTTGATACTTACTATTGAGGTACATATGCTGAATACCTGTTTTTATATTGATTAATGGCTTTGTAAACTGTTTAACAAATGATATTAAGAATCATAAAGTGGAATGACTGTTTTTATACTATCTTTTCAGAACTGATTTCTTTATGTATTAGTATATTTTATTTTTATAATACTTGTTGTCCCTGAGGCACTCACAGAGTACGAAAGTACTCAGGCATACCATTGTTGTTTTTGATGGTATGTTAGATAACGGAGAAGTGCAGGTTCGTGATACTCTCAACGCTTAGGAGAACTTGCTGCTGCTGTTGATTTGGTGAGCCCACATGCTTATTCGTGGGACACTTTATGTTTCATTTATTATTCTAGATTTTCGGGCTGCGTCCCGAAGTTAGACGATTGTTATGTCTCTTAGAAGCTCCATAGATAGTTGTCAGAATTGTGGGTAGATTGTCAAAGTCTCGTACGACTTAATGGGTGTTTTCCACGTTTATGACTATTACTTATATTAGACTTCCGCTGATCTTATTTCATAATTATGATCATGATATATGCAGTTATTTATACCTTTGTTTAATTTAATAAGGAAAGAGTATTAAAAAGTAACTTGACGTTGCATTTATTTTATAAACTGTTGGAGGTGAATGTTGAACCTGGCGGATTCAAGTGTTATTATTGCATTGTTTAGGTTCTTCCGAGGTTGTTCATGACGTCGGATGCCGGTCACGTCTAGGGTGGGTTTTGGGGCGTGACAGTGTGAGTCTATGTTCTCCTAATGAATCTAGTTAGCTGCTAGTTTGTTTCAATATAATAGTTTATCATAAGTCATGCTTAGTGTGATTGGCTTTAGTTGGTCAACTTAATATAATGATTAGTTGCGTCTTGTCTATTTTGGTTCAGATTCCTTGGTTTAATTTAATATGGTAGTGTTATTAAGAAGTTGTGCTTAGTCTGAATAGATTGGTTCTGCTAGATTTTATATGGGGTTATCTTTTTAATCATGTGCATGAAGACAAGAGGTGTGTTAGACAACTGTGATAGAATGTTATAACTGTTGGGCATAACTCTTTTAACAAATTAATTAACTATTGTTGTGTGGCATTAACTGGTTCTACATTAAGCTATTTGTTTAAAGAAGGCCAAAAGTTGTGTCATGTGGGGATATGTTTTGAACCTGATTAATGTTCTTAGATCTCATCTAGGTCATGTCTATTTAAAGAAATGTGCTATTGGTAGTTGTTGAAACCTGAGGTGGCAGTGCTTCTTAATTAAACATGTTTATATATATTAGCCTAGTTCAGTTTGTTAGGTACATTAGTTATTTGATGCTTGGCTTAATCTGTCTTAATTAGGCATGATTACATGTTAGCTCAGTTTGTTTGATTGATCATGTTTTATATGGTTAGTCTAGTTTAATCTGCTTAGTTAGAGGTGCCTTATGTGTGGCTTAGTTAAGTTGATCATCATGGTGGGAATAACTTGATTTAGGCATTATTAATTTAAAAAATCTATTTTTTTGACATGGACAGCCTAGTTGTCTTTGCATATTATCCTCTTAAAGTATGTGGTATGGTCCTGTTTGTAGCCTGATTTGTCTAACTAATAGAAAAGGCCCTATAGTTTGGCTAAATGTAATAATGACACTAAAAATAGTTCAAGACTGTTGGTATTGAGTGTCTAGGCTGCCTTGATCTTGTTACTGGCCTTGCTGAGTTTAAGCATGGTTTGAATTGTTTAAAACTTGTTTGGCATCTCTGTTATTTGGTTAGCCCCTCATCTAGTTGGTTAGCCCCTCAACAGTTTTCTTAAGTTCTGTGTTCTATCTGGTCTTCATGTATCTCTGCTAAACATGAGTCTTTGTGGTTCATTGGTAGAACACTGTTAGAAGGAATACTGCCCCATTTTAATTTTATCCTCTTGTATGTTTATGCCTCTGTGTGATTTTGAAGATCAAATGTGGTTCCTTGAAAGCACTAAATTGTCCTTATGAACTGTCTAACTATTCAAGCTTGCAAAACAAGTTGGTCCC
Organism: Lycium barbarum; assembly: GCF_019175385.1. Classification (NCBI taxonomy): domain Eukaryota; kingdom Viridiplantae; phylum Streptophyta; class Magnoliopsida; order Solanales; family Solanaceae; genus Lycium; species Lycium barbarum. The sequence goes on from NC_083347.1 coordinate 36,296,526, forward strand.
ACTTTTTGTACAAGTCTAAGCGTTTGAATTACTAATGAGTTTTCTGTGGTATTATTTGGTCACTAGTCTATCTATTTGGAAGTTGTCAAGGTAAATAAGTCCTATACATGATAATAAGAAACCTCCTGCAATCAACTGATCATTACTGAACATGTTAAAGGATCAGCCCAGTACACTCTGTGAAATTGGATTCTAAATCATGCTTTTCTTTGTGGTTTGCTGCTATGTCTAAAGTAAGTGTAAGTTAGGTCTGTTTTGAAGATCAATACTTGAATTATGGTAAAATATAATAAACATGTCCCTTGATAACTTTATGTCATATTCTGGGAGGATAAAGACTTTGCCCTGTTAAGAAGGTCTTGTTTGCCTAAACAGTAACTATAAGTTGGAAATATTGGCATTCCTTTTCTCTAAGAAATTCTGAGTGTATACTAGCTTGGTTTATACATGTGAATTGAGTGACAACCATGAAAATCTTACCATTACCTGCTATGTCTCATTTATATTTGTGCTTTGAGCTGGGGGGTATGCCCAGTATATCAGGTATACACAGCTTGGTATACCTCTGGTATACAAGGATCTATATATTTGGTATAAGTGAGGGATATCACTCACATGAATCAGTATTCAGTTGGGCTTGGTCTTTTACTAGTTCGAACATATTGGGCCTCTATTTGCTTTCCTCTCCTACTTTCTTTTGGGATTGGAATTTAGGCCTTCCACTTTCTTCATCTCTTTTAAGTTTTGGTCCAGTTGGGCCATCTGTGTTTTGGGCCATACCTTTGTGCCATATTAGCTTAATTAATTAAGTATGTGATTGTCTATTGTGTGTATGGATAATTATAGCTAGTTTCTTACTGTAAGTTTAGTATACAAATCTTGACCACTCCTTCTCCAATAGGCTATGAGCTTAACACATAAGTGGAGAGGCAAAATAGCACATGGGGAATAAGCATAAGCCTTCCCTGATGTCTGTCATGCCTGGGTTTCCTTGAAACCCCATGGATCTTATGCGGCATCAGGAACAAGAGGGTGAAAGCTTTCCTTTTTGGGCTATTTTAGTATCTCCATGGGTGTGTATATCAATGGGATATGGTTGATAGTTGTGTATACTTATTTGTGTGGTTTAGGTGTATTTTTTTTAAGGAAATGACCCTATGGGCCTGTTTACTATTTCAGTTTTTTGGGTATGTTTTCTGTGCTATCTCAGGTACCTTAAGTTCTAGGCGAGTAGTTATTTGCACTTTGGGCTGGTTTCTTTGATGTTTCAGTCCATCTGGGTGTGTGTGTTTTAGTCAAGCTTCTATTCCATCAAATGTAGTATATTCTTAGAATCATATGACTTATATGTATTACACAAAATGTTGTCTTCATTAAGTTTCAGTTTTAGATACTGTCTAATCCATATTTGCCCTTCTTGTTTTTTTGCTTGCATGAAACATCATTGTTTGGGCGGTTTTTATTGCATAAACCCATTGGGCCAAGAGCCCAATAACCTTTCTTGATCGAGTCCGTCGGAGAAATGGAAAGGGAAGCTAATATTGTTTTGAAGGCCCAGCTATGAGTGAAAATAGGAAAATGGTGGGCTTTGGTAGGCCCACCAGTCTAAACTCTTTCTTTAATATTCATATTCATGTAAAAAATGTATTTGTGAGTACTTGATAATTATGGAAACTCACGTGAATGTTAGAACTTAGGAGCACATAATATTTTAGGGAAGTCCCCTTAAAAATCTTTAAACTCAATCCTTTTTTTATGAGACTTGAATCACTTAATTTAAAATGGTTAATTTTTAAACCAGTTTAATGATAAGGTTAAAAGATCTTCAAAAGGAAATGGTTGAGTAGTAATTTTTGGCCTTTCGCCCTTTTTGTTGAAATTTGATAAAGGCTCTATTTTGGGCCTTAAGCCCGTGATTAAATGGAACTGTCCAAATGAGTCTTCAAAAAAATGAATCCTAGTTAGCACACAAAATGCATTGTAAAAATGATGAGAGATGACTTTAAGATATGGGTTAATCCAGCAAAGAGGTACCAGAATTGGAATTTTTTTAGAAATCTAAAGGACGAGCTTTGGACCAAAAATGCGTTTTTGACAGCCTAAGAATTAGACTTGGAATATGATTCTGAAAAGAAAAAAAAAAGTCTCTGGGCGTGGAAGCCCAACACTGAATTTGGACTGAAAACTGACTTGTTGGACCAACTTGAGAGTGAGATAGGTTTCGATCTGGAATATTATTGACCTTATGGCCTTCAAAAATGATAAAATTTGGATTTAAATAAAACTTTCCTTTTTCTTATATATATGTATAAATATAGGAGAATACTCCATATTTTCTTATATAAAATAAAACTCGTAAGAACTAAACTCGTATTATTAGGACTAGAATAGTCGCGACTCTACTCGGGAGAAATCTCAGGTGTGTCCTGGTCCGGCAATAAAGTGAGTTGAACACTTACGTGGATTTTCAAACCCAAACCCCCCCCCCCCCCCCCCCCCCCTTTTATAAGGGGACTTTTTGCCGAATTTTTAAACAAAATTATGATATGAACAAAAAATGATATCTTGCAGAAAGTTAAATACTTTTAAACAAATAAATACAGTTAAATCACACATTGAAGCTCGTAGGTCAACTGTATTTTACGGATCTTTAATACTAGGGTGCGTAAAACCTTCCCTAGGAGATCATCAGAACCCTTACCTCGAACTTTGGTCCAAAAAGATTTTTACTTATTTTGAAAAAATCTTTAAACCTGGTTTTCCTAGTTTTCCATAATAAATTAGGTGGCGACTCTAAAAATACTAAAATCCAATTAGTGCACCAACAACCTCATAGTAACTTTTATGCTTTAACCCATGTAAAAGCGAACCGTAACAGATGGCGACTCTGCTGGTGATTCCTAGGTTCTAACCATAAGGGTTTCAATATAATTTGATTTTTAACTGTATTTATTTGTTTATATGTTTAAATTCCGCAATTATAACTGTCATTCATTTCATATCATAAACTCTACCACTCCGGCAAAAAGCATGGTTTCAAAGGGGACACGTGGGATCGCGGTCTTGCCTTCACTAAAAAACTGAAACACCCTTCTTTGGAACATGTTGAACATTAAGTTGGTGTGCGGACACCCAACGGCCGACAAAGGTTCACCCCGAATAGTCTGCTCGGGTCCAAGGTCAATTCGAAAAAGCCACTGGGTGGTTTGGATATTTTAGATGTATCCAAACCCGATAGGGAGACTACCCCGTGTCAAGTATGGTCTATGACCCCAAAAATACCGCATATCATATTATGTGCTATTTGGAAACGTGTAAATATGCCTATGAATGAAACCATTGCCTATATGGGGAAGGGGGGGGGGGGGGGGGGACAATAACTTTTGTTTCTATTTTGTAGATGTCGATCAATTTAAGTTTTGATATGGTCCTAACTACACCTGGGTTGCTGCGGATTTGGTGGGGCCAAATGCCCCCGGAGGAGAATAAGGGAATTTCATGTCATTTAGGAAACTTGACATCCATTATGACTATGACCTGTTGCAAGGAATTGATAGAGGTAATTACCGAATTTTGGAATAGAGACCGGATGGTTTTCAGATTCGGGGATGACATCGAAATGATGCCAACTCTGGAGGAGTTTAGGGATGTGTTGACTAGCGTAGGATCGAGGCTGAAAAGAAGAAAGAAACCCGACCAAAATTCTTTAATCCCAGAAAAACCCACCTATTCCCAAATTTGTAGAATGCTTTCTTTGAATTACGTTAATTGGGCCTATGGCCCCACCATACCCTTTAGAGAGATAAACAGAAGGTTTGGAAGCCCGGACAGATTTGTGGAGCATCCCAGCGAATTCAAGACTTATGCCGAATGGACGGCTACCATACCTTTGGAGTTCGCCATTTGCTTCCTGGGAACCATAGTATTTCCCCAAAATTGGTCCTTAGCCATAGATACCCGAGTTATTTCAGTCACCCATGCCATCTCCTATGGTATAACCCCAAAAAAAAAAACCAAATACTTTGACATAACCCCAATCATACTAGCTGATTTGTACTGAGCCCTGAGCCTCTGCCGGAACCACTACAAATACTTCCAAGGCTGTAACTTTCTCCTGCAATGGTGGATCCTCAAGCATATAGTCAAGGTTAGGAGTGAACAGCACCTGAGTAAGCCGGCTGAAAGGGATCGTCTTCGGGATTTTCGTCCAAACTTCGGAGAACAAAACAGACAAAGTTGGACATTTACCTTTTCCATGCTAAAGGAAGAAAGCATCCAATGGATGTTCCATGACTTCGTGTCCACTGAAGTTGTGGTTAAAGGAAAAAAGTCCATTCTTACCACTTATGGAAATTCGGGGGTTTCACCCTTATGCACCTGCCAGGGTCTTGAGACAATTTGGGAGAATCCACGTCACCCCATATCGGAGGCATGGGGATGTCATCATTGACTATGATATTGACAGATCATCGAGAGCTTTGGATTGCATACAAGAATAGAAGGGTCGCATGATTTAGGGTCCCGATACCTTAGCCGAAGATAGGTTTCGTCCGAGTTGTGTGGTAGAGTATAAGGATTGGTTGAGGGATACTTACAAGGCACATTGCCTCCTAGACTTATTCTCTACAGTTGTGTCCAAGACAAGGATTTGCAAGCCGAGATCCTAGCCCGTTTAGTTCAAAGAAGAGCTGACGACAGAGATGCCAAGTATTCGGAGAAAATTGAGCATAACAAAGCCGTCACAGAAAGCCTGAGACATGAATTGGAGCTTACTAATGATTGCTTGATCAAACCTGATCATCAGATGAAGAAGACTTTAGATGATGTCGTTCCACTGACTTTCACACAGAAATGATTTCTGATGGAGGCCACTTTGACATTGGCCCACCTTCATATCCAGACTACACTCCGGAAAGCAAAGAAGGCCAAGACTGACAGGGATCGAGCTTCATCATCCACCACTGGAGGACACTTTTGTTGATTTACTTTATGCACTGTCTTTACTTTATCTTTTGTACCCCTTTGGGGAAGAATATTATTATTAATGATTATGGGGCAATGGTTTGATTGAAATGGCACATTTATGTTTCAAGCGATTAATATGCTTAGGAGCGCGCATAGTATAATCTTATAAACTGATTTGTGTGACTTATTTGCTTTAATATGTTTCACTTAAATGCTTAATTGATCTCGAATACTGTCCACTCACTCAAAGAAAAACAATGAACAAAATTACTCGTACTAAGTTTAACGACTCTCTCAGAATCTGAAGATGAACAACAAAAAGGCACCTGAGCTCGAGGTCATGAGAAAGAATAAAGTCTCGTTGCGCCGAAAGATTCAAGATCTCGAAAAGTAGATCCGAGCGGTCAAAGGTAATATCAAAGAGGCCGGAGTTAATGGACTCGGCGAAGAGTTCGCCCGAGAAATTATTGAAGCTCAATGAGAGAAAGTACTGGACAGGGGAAAAGGGATTCTTCCCGAATACATCCCGATAATGGAGGAGTCCGAGAAAGAAGAAATGGAGTTGGACTCACAGGAGCCCACGTGGCCAGCAAAGGGGGTTGCCTCCAATTCACCGTCAAGCCCAAAAAGGAAAAAAACCTCTGCTACACCTTCAAACCCAAAAGGGGAAAGGGCTTCTGCTGCGCCATCAAGCCCTAGGGAAGAGCTCGTGGAGCGAATAGGGTATGTCCAACTAGCTTCGCTCGAATGGTGGGCTATTACGATCAAGGAATTGGATTATCCCAACCGCGTCTCGCCTAAGTACATTACAATTGAGGAAATGATGATCAAGTTTCGAAGCAAAGGAATAGTCAGTACTTTGTTTGATAGGCTTCCACCATGTGCTCCGGTCTTTGCACCCAAGAGGCGCCCTTATCACCAGGATCAGGAAGGGCACACCATCAATGAATGCTTATCCTTCAAGAAGAGACTCATCAAGCTGGTAGATGAGAAAAGCATCACCAAGATGTGGGGCCCGCATTCACTTTTGATCCATGACAACATTGTCCCGACTGAAGGGATTACGCTGAATACTCGTATTTGGAATTATGACTTTACAATATTTAGAGACTCTTACGCCAGCATATTCCAGAAGTTGGTCAGTATTGGGAAGATTAACCCTATCAGAACCATAAGGGCTCAAACTGAAGGGGTTGGCTGCCGCAATTGTGCCTGTACCATACAGGAGCTTTGGGCCACGACATAGAAGAATGTGATGCATTCATGTTTGAAATGGAGAATTTAGTCCAGAATGGCGCCATCTAGTTGGTGCTCCCATCTCAGTATTAGGATTTGGGGCCTTTAGGGCCAGAAAGGGTTGAATGGACAAACAACCTATTAACCTTAAAAGAAAGGTCACCTTTTGGGTAGTTTTTAAGGGGATCCCATTTTTGTACTTAATATGGATTTGTCCCCCCCCCCCCCCCCCCCCCCCCTACTTTATTTTGTGTAAGCGGCACTGTGCCGACCTGATGTCCCAAGGAGGGATACGCAGGAAGCCCCTATCGAGCCTGGTCACGGGTAGATTTTAAGATAGAGAGTCTTATCTTATGTAAACCGAACTACGGAAGGGCCTGACTTCCCGCGGAGGGATACGTAGGCAATCTACGTAAGACTCGGTCCCTATATATTATAAATATTATATTCCCCTCACTCCATAAAAACCCAAGTAGCCAAAATCCAGCATAAGAGATCAATTGAGCATTTAAATCTAGCATATGATTATTTATGTGATAAGTGTTTTAAACTGCCATCTATATATGATATCTTGATTTTCTTTTCATTATCTGATGAACTAACTCTGGTTGCCTTTGAGTTATTCTTTTATTAAAGAAACAGAAGTTGATTCGTGTTAACACTGGTATACTTCACAAGATCCAAAGCTGCATTAGCATCCTTATCCCAACAAGATAGAGGCACAGAAAAAATGACTGGTACTTCAGAGAACGAAACTACCCCTACAGACATTGCTCTCTGAGAATAGCCTCTGCGCGAACTGCCTGAGTCATCACCTACTGAAGACGTCATGAAAATGATGTTTGAAAAAATTGCCTATCTTTAAGAGGAAGTGGTGCGAAACAAAGCTACTAATGCTGCTCGAGAGGCCCCTGCTAAAGAAAGAAGGCCTCCGCCGTTTTTTCCATCTCTGAATTCACCATTACCTGATCACTTCCCAACCAAGTCCGTTATGACCACCATGCCATTTATCCCAATCGACGGGCACATTGGTGCCTTGGACCATACCCCACTACCACTTAACACTAACCAAATTCCCGGGACCGCTCACTCTATCCCTTCTTACCCAGCTCCACAAAATGCCCATCCCAGCATCACTATATATGCAACCAAGCATCATCCCACTACCAACCAACAAAATCACCCCTATTACCCGAACTCTCCCTGCTATTTCGTTCCACACACCTATCACACCAGGCACTTTTTCACCCAATTAAGAAATTGACCATTATGAGGAGATGGAAAAAGCATGGAAGGTTGAGCAGAAAAAATAGGAAGAGAGGCTCGAACGAAAGATGACCGCAATGCTGGAACGATCTATGAGGACTACCCTCACTAGCACAGGCCTGAGCTATGACGATTTGCGTATGCATACCAACCTGGATTTACCCGAGGACTTCAAAGTACCTCACTTTAAGTTGTTCAATGGGACGGGCAACCCTAAAGCTCATCTACGGGCCTACTGTGACCAATTGGTCGGTGTCCGAGAAAACCAAGAACTCATTATGAGGCTGTGCAGCCGAAGTTTGACCAGATAAGCCTCAGAATGGTTCACAGCGCAAGACATACGTCTTTGGATCACATGGGAAGACATGGTTGCGGCTTTCATGGAAAGGTTTAGCTTTAACATGGACACGGTAACGGATAGATACTACTTGGATAAAGTAAAACAAAAGTCCACCTAAAACTTTCGCAGGTGGAGGACGAAGGATTCCCGAGTACAACCCCCTATGGGCGAAGAAAAACTTATGTCGGTTTTCATCCGTTCATAAGAAACATATTTCTATGATAGAATGCTTTCAATGGCAGGAAGACCTTTCACTGAACAGGTCAAAATGGGCGAGGCCATAGAAGATGGTCTCAAGACAGGCCGAATCATAACTATGACCGGAAAATTTGCCCGTTCAAGCTTAACCGGGTTCGTGCTCAAGAAGAAGGAAGACGTGGCTAGCATATCTCACACTCCTAGCCCCAAACCCAAAAGAAGAGAATATTTCCCAATGGAAGCATATGCTTCAATACCTACATTCCCATCTCTTACAAGACAGCGCCCGTATATTACGTGTAACCAACCTCTCAGTCGCCACCCCTAAATTACCAATCTCCCCAGCTAAATTATCAAACTCCCCTACGCACTTACCATACTCCACAAAATAACCAACCCAATATCTACCAAAATCAACCGCCACCAAATGCCTATAATGCGCCGCGTCAGAATTTTGAAAAGAAACCATCTCGGGTATTCACTCAAATGATGGAATCTCAGACTAATTTCTTCAAAAGATTAAGCGCGGCTAGGATGATCCAGGCGCTTCCCCCAAAGGTCGTCGACCCAAAGAACCTGCTTTACCGAGATCAGCAGACATGTACCTATCATTCCATTGGCATAGGACATAGTACTGAAGATTGCATTAATGTCAAGTACAAAATACATGATCTGATTGACCGAAAGGATATTGTGCTCCAAACAGTCCCTTCAAATGTGAACACTAACCTTTTGCCAAACCATAGCAACAATGTGATTCACAGGATTGAGAGAGAAAGATTGGGTCGCAGGAAGGCCCTCAATCCGCGATTCTGTGAAAGAACTTGAGCGCACAGTAACGTCGTTGTCTTTGCAAGAACACCCGCAATTCAAAGTATTAATCCCTACACCAGTGACAACGCATATAGCTCAAGTCACTCTAGCACCGCCTCGCGAGGAGTTCATAGTCCGAGTTGCTGCCGCATATGGCATTACAAGATCAGGGAGATGCTACACTCCCGAAGACCTGGCCCAAGGGGCACCCTGAAGGGAGGTAATCAGAAAAGGACTATCACCGAAGGTGAAGCTGAGGATTTCTGGCGCCGAATGCAGCAAAAGGAATAATCCATTATTGAGCACTTGAAGAAAACACCAATCCAAATCTCAGTATTGGCATTATTGCAAAGCTCACTTCAACATCGCCTGGCTCTAATAAAGGTGTTGGAAGAAGCTCATGTCCCAGCTGGGACAAGCAGTGAAAACTTGGCTAAAATGGTCGCTCATGTTATGGAGGAATATCAAATTGCCTTCACAGAGAAAGAGTTGCCCAAAGAAGGCACAAATCACAATAATGTGTTGCACATCACTATCATGTGCCGCCACAAAGTGGTAACCCCAGTATTAATCCACAACGGAGTGAGACTTAACACTTGGCCCGAGTCTACCCTAACTCAGTTGAGATATGACCTTGAAAAGGTTCGTCAAAGCCACACTAACATCAGAGCATTTGACGGAGGACGTTGTGATGCCACTTGGGTAGTTGACTTGGACATTCAAATAGGACCAGCTGAGTTCACTACTGAAATCTAAGTCATGGAAATTCCCGCCAATTATAATTTGCTTCTGGGAGACCATGAATCCACATGGAACGGGCAGCACCATCATCAGTCCATCAATCTGTAAAATTTATCTGGGAAAGGGAAGAAATGGTGATCCACGGAGAAGCCAGCATGCACAATTACCCAGATAACTCTATACCTGTCATTGAAGTTGCATCTAAAGGAACGAATTTCCATGTCATGGAGTTAGTGGGAGCGGCCCACAAGATAGATTCCCTGGAAGCTCCCATGCCGGCAATTTACAAAATGATTACTTCCACTATGATCCTGAACGGGTTTGAACCCGAGAGGGGTTTGGGGAAAAACCTGTAGGGCATCACCGAGCCCATTCCCGTTCTCCAAGATAATTTTTGCTTTGGGCTTGGTTATGTCCCAGCAGAAGAAGAGATACCTACCAAAAAGAAACAACATGTTGCGGATCTTTGCAAACCCATTCCAAACCTGTACCAGTCATTTCCCCACAGAATGCCTATGTCTGGAGACGCTGACATTGAAGAAGGGATAAGAATGCTATTTCAAGAGGGAGATTGCTCCGTGATTCTAGAAAAATGTGTTGAAGCACCCACCATCAGAGAGGCAGAACTGGGCGAGCAGCTCTCCAGCTGGACCTCTACCCCGCTACTAGCTCTTCGGTAGAGAAAGATGAATTTATTTCGAAAATAGGGAGAATCGTTTGAGGCCCGATTGCTCACCCTTTTTTCAATTACATACCTCATAATGTTTTCAAAAACGGAAATAGCTTGACCCAAGCTAGGACCACAGTTTGTACTTCTGAATATTTTTAAATTAATGAAGCCTCGGTTTATCAAAACTGTTTTATTTATTTGTTGCATGCATGTTTTATACTAACATATTTTGCTCTAAATTTCTTTTCAGTAATAAGAACAATAAATCAACCTTAAACGTTATGACATGTTGCGAAACGAATGAGTCGGGCAGCATAGAGGAAGAAGAGTATGAAGAATACGATGAAACCATAATGCTACCCGAGGGTCTCGCGGAAGAAGTAGAACAACTAGAGAATGAGCAGAAGCCAAACATGGACTAAACAGAAGCCATAAATCTAGGTGATGAAGAGAATGTCAAAGAAACAATGATAAGTGCACACCTAAGGACTCCTTTAAAAGAAGAATTGATAAGTTTACTAAGGGAGTACTTGGATATCTTCGCATGGTCATAAGCCGACATGCCAGGACTTAGCACTAGCATAGTATCCCACAGGTTACCCATCAATGAGGGTTTTGCTCCAGTAAAGCAGAAAACCCGACAATTCAAACTCGATCTTAGTATCTGAAGCAAAAACGAGATGGAAAAACAGATTAAGTCAAGAGTGGTGGAAGTGACCTCCTACCCTACATGTCTAGCCAACATAGTTCCGATACCTAAGAAGCACGGCAAGATAAGAATCTGCATGGATTATCGAGATCCTAACAAGGATAGCCCAAAAGATAATTTTCCACTCCCGAACATCCACATACTCATGGATAATTGTGCCAGGCACGAGCTAAAATCGTTTGTGGGTTGTTTCATTGGCTACCATCAAATCCTACTGGATAGAAAGGATGTTGAGAAAACAGCAGCCTTCATCACCCCATAGGGAGTGTACCGTTACAGGGTAACGCCCCCCTTCGGCCTCAAGAATGCCGGCACAACATACATGAGAGTAATGACTACCATTTTCCACGACATGATCCATGTGGACGATGTGATTATCAAGTCAACGGAAAGTTCGGAGCATACCACACATTTGAGGAAATGCTTCGAAAACTGAATTTGGTTAAATGTGCGTTCGTAGTACTAACAGAAAAATTACTAGGATTCATAGTCAGTCGAAGGGGCATAGAGCTAGACCCAATAAAGATCAAAGAAATCCAAGAATTACCTCCTCCCCAAACTAAGAAAGAACTCATGAGTCTCTTAGGAAGTCTGAATTACATTAGGCGATTCATAACTCAATCCACCATTATTATGGAGCCCATCCTTAAGCTCTTGAAAAAGGACAACAACAACAACAACAACAACCCAGTGAAATCCCACAACGTGGGGTCTGGGGAGGGTAGAGTGTACGCAGACCTTACTCCTACCAAGGTAGGATGGCTGTTTCCGAGAGACCCTCGACTCAATAAAAACATAAAAAGAGGTCAGATACGGCTAAGAGATTCAAAGCGATATGGAAATGAAGTAACGCAAGCGACACAGATAACATAGAATAATCAAAGCACAGGAAATAACAGATAATAGCATAATAGCATAAATTAGAGCACAAGAAATTATACTACGATAATGCGACTATTAATAAGGCAGGGTAATGAGACTATCTACTAGCCTTCTACCCTAATATGGGTCCTCCAAACCCTCCTATCTAAGGTCATGTCCTCGGTAAGCTGTAACTGCGCCATGTCGTGTCTAATTACCTCTCCCCAATACTTCTTTGGCCTACCCCTACCTCGTCTGAAACCATCCATGGCCAACCTCTCACACCTCGGTAAGCTCTTGAAAAAGGACGCTCCCACAAAATGGACAGAGGAGTACCAAGAGGCATTCAACACTATTAAGAGATATCCAACCCACCAGTCTTGGTACCACCAAGGCCCAGGAGCTCATTGCTGCTACACTTGTCAGTTGTTGAAAAGGCCTTCGGTTACGTGTTAGGACAACACGATGAAGAAGAAAAAAAACGTGTCACTTACTATATGAGTAAGAAGTTCACAGCCTGTGTGGCAAGATATACGCTAGTGGAGAAAAACTGTTGTGCTCTAACTTGGGTGGCTAAAAAATTAAGGCATTATTTGTCTTCGTACACCACTCACCTTATATCCAAGATGGACCCGTTGAGGTACATATTCAGCCAGCCCTTACCCATCGGGAAATTGGCCAAATGGCAGATGCTGTTAAGTGAATTTGACATCGTGTACATAGCCCAGAAAACCGTTAAAGGACAGGCTTTGGCTGACTTACTCGCTGCAAGCCCGATGGATGAAGAGCTCGAACCACTTCGCACCCATTTCTTGAACGAAGGGGTGTTGGCCATAGAAGAAGGACCAACAAAATCTTATACTGGTTGGAACTGTTCTTTGAAGGAGCAGTGAATTACAAAGGTTCCGGAATCGGAGCTGTCTTGATATCAGAAAATGGGCAACACTACCTTAGGGCCGCCAAGCTCAAATTCCATTGTACCAACAATATGGCTGAATACGAGGCCGGCATCCTTGGTCTCTGAATGGCACTGGATATGGACATCAATGAATTATTGTTCATTGGAGATTTTGACCTGCTGATTCATCAATTACAAGGCGAATAGGCCACCAAGAATGAAAAGATCTTGCCATATGTGAACTTGACAGAAAGATTGTGCAAGAAATTCAGAAAGATCAAATTTTGACATACACCGAGGGCTCAGAATGAATTTGCCGATGCACTGCGCACAATAGCATTAATGATCCAGCATCCTGAAAGCAGTCATATCTACTCGCTAAGGATAAGACTGAAAGAAGGGCATGCCCACTGTTTCCACGTGGAAGCTAAGCCAGATGGCAAACCATGGTACAATGACATCAAAACGTATCTAGAAAGACGAGAATATCCCGAAGGTATTACAAATGGACAAAAGAAGACCATCAGAAGAATGACAAATGGCTTCTTCCTAAACAAGAAAATACTGTACAAACAGACGCCGAATTTGGGTCTGCTTCAATGTGTAAATGCCAGCAAAGCCTCCAAACTTCTAGAAGAAGTACATGCCGGGACATGTGGACCCCATATGAAAGGATTTGTACTGGCAAAGAAGATTCTATGAGCTGGATACTATTGGATGACCCTGGAAAGTGATTGCTACAAATATGTGCAAAGGTGCCATCAATGCCAATCCACGGTGATCTGATCAAGGTCCTTCCAAGTGAGCTTAATGCTATGAGCTCACCATAGCTTTTCGTTGCTTGGGCATGGATGTTATCACACCCATTGTACCCGCAATCTGAAATGGCCACCGGTTCATTTTAGTTGCTGTGGACTACTTCACCAAGTGGGTGAAAGCAACGTCTCACAAATCAGTAACAAAGAAAGTGGTAGTTGACTTTGTGCAAAACCACATCATATACCGGTTCGGTATACCCAGTCCATCATAATGGATAATGGAGAAAATCTGAATAGCCACCTGATGAAGGATATCTGTGAGCAATTCAAGATCACTCACCGAAACTCGATAGCCTACCAGCCACAAATGAACAAAGTTGTAGAAGCAGCCAACAAAAATATCAAGAGGATATTGAGAAAAATGACTGATAATTATAAAGGTTGGCATGAGCAGTTGCCTTATGCTTTACTGAGATACCGTACTACGGCCAGAACTTCAACAGGAGGAACTCCATATCTGTTAGTCTATGGTACTGAAGCAGTCATACCTGCCGAAGTTGAGATACCTTCTTTGATAATCATTCAAGAAGCGGAATTGGAAAATGTTGAGTGGGTCTAAGCTCGATATGAGCAATTGGCTCTAATTGACAAGAAAGGATGGTTGCCGTATGTCACGGACAACTGTACCGAAAAAGGATGGCGAGAACCTTCAATAAGCGAGTCAGGACTAGACTCTTCCAAATTGAGCAAATGGTCCTCAAAAGAATTTTCCCACATCAAGATGAATACAAAGGGAAGTTTGCTCCCAACTGGCAAGGTCCTTATGTGGTCCGCAAAGTACTCTTCAGGGGAGCAGTAGTATTGACAGAAATGGACGGACAAGAGTGCCTAAAACCAATCAATTCAGATGCAATCAAGCGCTACTATACGTAAGGGACGAGTTGTCCAGTCTCTAATAGTACTTTTGTTTGTAATTGTTATTTTATTTGCTTGTATTAGCTATTCCCTTTTGCTTGTAATCATTTTGTAATAGATAGGAAAGATCAAAACATCTTTTGTAATCTGAACTACTCAATGACCTGATTTCCCCACAGTGGGATACGTAGGAAGTCCATTTGGGACCCGGTCACACTATTGGTAAAAAACAAAAACTCCTTTACTTTTATTTTGAACTATGTTCGACCTGAATTCCTGCTGCGACAAGATACGTAGGCACTCTTTGAGCTCGGTCGCACCAAAAGAAAAATCCAAGAAACCCTTAGGAAGCCTCAGAGATAAGACTTCACAAAGGAACAAGGATTGCTGCACGCCTAACTGGGGCAAAATTTTTGAGAAGATTTCAAAAATTCGCGCCGACAATCCTCTAGAAAGAGTCAGCGAACCTGGAGTTCAAACTGGGTCAGATATTTTGAGAAGCTCTCAAAGTTCCTCATTTATTCAATATTGTAAACTGGGCCAGAAAATTTGAGGAGACCTCAAAATTTCCCGCAACTCGGAAGAGTCGGCACAAGAGTTCGTCAATCAAGATTCGAACTGGGGCAGAATATTTGAGAAAAGGTCTCAAAAATTCGAGGTGAAGAAAGCAAAGAACTCCAGTCACGAAAAAAGAGATGTCTTTCATTCAAAGCACATGTCATGACAATTAATCTAATCGCTTTCAAAATAATGCATTTATCTTCCTACAAATTAGATACCTTTATAAAATGATTTTCTGCATACTAAAAATAAATTTGTCTTTCAAATACCAGAGCCGAGGGTGTTTCAAGTCCAGGAACCCGAAGATACGACAGCGCTGGCGATATGAATCAACTTTAAATAGGGAAAAACTAATCCATTTCTGATGCAGGTCCCCAGGATGTCGGAAGACGATCCTTTTTCTAACTTTGCTTTATATGCAGGAAACGGCTCGCTAAAGAAGATCAGGATCACTGCTGGGATCAGGATTTCAGAAAATATATTCATCCACGAGGGCTATAACATTTTGAATGCCAAAAGGACAAATATATAGCCATAAGGGCTATGAAAGGATGAAAAATACCACAAGGGCAAAATATTAAGCCACAAAGGCTACAAAATGACTAAAATTGCCACAAAGGAAAATGTTTGGCCAATGGGGTCATAGTAAAACAACACAGCATACCTGATCACGAGAGTCACAGCCAGCATAAAGGATTAAAAAAGATGATTTATCTGAAGGGTCCATATTTGTCATTTGCATCATTTCTTCTTATTTGCCAAGAGGGCCATTGCATATCTATTTTCCTGCTACCGAGAGGGCCATCACTTCTTCTTATTTGCCAAGAGGGCCATCGCATATCTATTCTCCTGCTACCGAGAAAGCCATTCATACAAACATGCCAAGAGGTCTATTCATACAAACATGCCAAGTGGGCCATTCATACAAACATGCCAAGAGGGCCATTTATATGAACATGCCGAGAGGGCCATTCACACAAACATGCTGAGAGGGACATTCATACAAACATGCCAAGAGGGTCATTCAACAAACATGCTAAGAAGGCAATTCATTTAAATTGCTGAAAGGGCCATGCATATAAACTACCGGATGTAGCAAGCCGACAAAGAGATGTAAAACCGGTCATGAGACCTCAGTATTTGCCTCAAAAGACAAAGTGATGTAAAATCAGTCATGAGACCACAGTATTCGCCCCAAAAAGACAAAGCGATGTAAAACCAGTCAAGAGACCGCAGTATTCGCTCAAAAAGATAAGACGATGTAAACCCGATTGACTGACCGTAGTATTCGTCACCCAAAATCAACGTTACTCAACAGATGGAAGCAGATTTGTAGCCGCCAAACAGAGCAGGCTGATCAAGTCAAATCCAGACAGATTACGGAGCAAATGTGAAATTTTTTCTTATGCAGTCGGTCGAGATAAGGTGCCCATGAGAGTCAAGCTCTCCGACCAGGACTTGGAAGATTGCTACTCACCATGCTCAGCCACACAAGATTTCCTATTTGCTTATGCGCTTTGTTTCTTTTATTATTCCACTACTGGTCGGATACACACGACACAAATAAAGGCACTCCCACATAAGGGATGACCTTTTTCTTTCGATTGAGTTGAACTACAAGTGACATGATTCCCAAGAACCGGGATATGTAAGCAGATTCAATACCAGAGAGTCAGTCACAATTCCTACCAATCACTCCATGTTTCCCAGTTTGATAGCCCGAAAAATCTGAGATTTCTTTAAATTTACATTTAGAGGTCATAATTGAGTCGAACTACAAACGGCCTGAATTCTCATGTATGTAGGACACCCAGAAACCAGAGTCCGGCCATATAATTTGAAAAATTGCATGAAAATGAGAGGTGATATAAGTAGGGTCAGTAAAAAATCAGGGTTAGTCAAATTTCGGTGCTCAGGGATGGTCCCGAACACTGAAAGGACAGTTGTTGACACCTAATTTTTGACCTCCCATAATTTGTTTAATTACCCAGAGTTCTTAATATTAAACAAAGTGAAATATGTATTTTCAGAAGTTGAAATAATTTTATAAAATTATTTTGATATTATTTTACCAACTTTGTTTGATAAAATATTTTTTTATGAAACTATAAATAAATAATTTTTTATGAGCCTATAAATAAATAATTTTTTATGAAACTATAAATTAAGTTAAGTATTTTTACAATTATAATAATTTTTCTAAAATTAACCAAGAGAGAAAATAATTTACTAATTATTCATTTAATTGTCTAAATTGTTAAAATATCAATTTGCAAAGTGTTTTACTCTGTTAATGTAAGAAATCTGTTTAATTAAGTAAATTTGTCATTCTTACCGCTCAATTCTGATTTAGTCAATTTATTGGAATTTTGTCATAATTAATTAAGTTTTAAATATGATTTGATTCTGAAAATTGCCCATTAAATGGTTGTAATTGAAGTAATCAATTAATTAGTCAATTATGGCAATAATTGAAATAGCCAAACTCATGGCCTAATTTAATTAAGGTCACTTTTTACGAAAATGCATTTTTTTATTATTATTTTATTAGCAAATTAGTATAAATATGGCCCGAATTTAAATGTCCAACCGAGGGACATTATTTAAATTTGGCTACTTATTGCATATATGACCCTCCATATACACATATACGCAGATATACACATGTGTATACATGTATACAATTGGCTGAACCATTTGTTTTTTTTTTAAATCCAGACCAGGGCAGCCCAACAAAGGGGATGACCCGGCCCACTCAGTTGCTAAAGGGAGATAATCCCCCCTCCCCCCCCCCCCCCCCCAATTGGTTCGACCAAACAATCCCTGGGGTCTCTTCTCTCTATCTCAAGGTAAAAACCCTAGCCGCCTCGCGAATTATTTTTATCTCTCTTACGTTTTTTGTCGAAAACGGCAACGATGAGGGCCCGCATATTTTCTACTGTGTTGATATTGGCCGAGAATTGTAAGAGCATTAAATGTTATGCCATTCGTCACCTATTTCCACCACATATCAACCCAGACGAGGCATGAGCTTCCTTTTTTTTCTTACCTTTTTGCATATTCAACGGTCAAAACTCTGTAAATCCTTAATGGGTTTTGTTTGTATATGTTTGAATTCATGGATTTTAATTGGTTCATGAAGAACAAAGTGGATTGACCACTTTTGAGTCAGATCTGGCCCTTGATGTGTATTTGGTTTAATCTCAACTTTTGATTGTTGTGAGGATATGCCAATTCTTAAGAATTGGAGGTTGTCCCACATAGAAATCAGATTAGGGTTTGGGGTTTGGGGATTTCTATTTAAAGGAACCTTTTTCTTCAAAAAATAAAATAAAAAATAAAAAAATTGGATACACTCAAAAATACCTAAGATTTTCAAAGTATTGGAAATCCTAAATTTTTCTGAGTTCAAGTAAAAATTTTAAAAGAGTTTGTGTGCTCTTATTTTCATTTGGGGTTTGTGTGTTGGCTGAGTTGGGATTAAGGAACCAAAGACTTCTTCCAAGTCCAATTCTCGACAACGGCTGCACTTGCAAAAGGTAAATGTTTTTCTTTCAATTTTTTTAGTAATTCGTTTGTATTTTTTGTGTGTTGAAACTGCTAGTATAGTTATGTTGTTGTTTTAGTTTGAATTAGGCTTACATATGTTAAGTTAAGTCATGTTCAGTTATGTTTTCATTTACTAGTTCAATCATGTCTAAGAGCACTCAATGCCTGCTTGGCTTCTGTTTAATAATGTGTTCTTAGTTCAAATCTTGCTTAGTTGCACCTTCCTATTATACACTTAATGACCTGACCCCTATTGTATTGAGAATATAGTAGAAATATCTCTCCTGTTAAACTCTATTTACACTTTTAATCTACTAGTAATGACTGTTGCTGCATGATAAATGGATAATGGTAGTATACACATAACCGATAACTCACATGGGTTGGATTTTATGATAACTAAAGGGACTATGAGCCATCATGTGTCTAGTTAAAAATTTCTTTTTACTAATGGACAGTTGGTTTGATGAAATATACCATGTCTCTATCTAATTTGAGTTTTTAAAATAAATTTGTCAACTGGTAGGGATATATAATAAGGTGAACTATAATAGGATCCTATGCTTAATATTGACTTAAAGGGAAGATTTGGGCCATCCAGGTGGAGTTTGATATCTCATTAGATGTCCTTTATGAGTGTTTTAAGTGAAGAAGGTTTGGGTCTAGTTATGTGCTAGTATGATAGATATGTTTTTAAGCTTTAATGTGAAGTTCCCAGAACTAGATGGATATGTGTGAACTGTACTGAAAGTGGTACAAAGAGATAAGCTCCTATATTTGAACATAAGAGCCCACCTCTGTACTTGTTAAGTGTGTACATTTGCTGATGCAAATATCCCTATTGGATGCTACTGCTTTGTGTGACTCTATGTTGAATCTAAGAGTGGTTTGATGCTCCTAACGAATCTAGTTAGCTGCTTGTTTGGTTCAATATAATAGTTTATCATAAGTCATGCTTAGTGTGATTGGCTTTATTTGGTCAACTTAATATAATGATTAGTCGTGTCTTGTCTATTTTGGTTCAGTTTCCTTGGTTTAATTTAGTATGGTAGTGCTATTAAGAAGTTGTGCTTAGTCTGTATAGATTGGTTCTGTTAGAGTTTATATGGGATTATCCTTTTAATCATGTCCATGAAGACAAGAGGTGTGTTAGACAACTAGGATAGAATGTTATAACTGTTGGGCATAACTCTTTTAACAAATTTATTAACTATTGTTGTGTGGCATTAACTGGTTCTACATTAAGCTATTTGTTTAAAGAAGGCCAAAAGTTGTGTCATGTGGGGATATGTTTTGAATCTGATTAATGTTCTTAGATCTCATCTAGGTCATGTCTATTTAATGAAATGTGCTATTGGTAGTTGTTGAAACCTGAGGTGGCAGTGCTTCTTAATTAAACATGTTTATATATATTAGCCCAGTTCAGTTTGTTAGGTACATTAGTTATCTGATGCTTGGCTTAATCTGTCTTAATTAGGCATGATTACATGTTAGCTCAGTTTGTTTGATTGATCATGTTTTATATGGTTAGTCTAGTTTAATCTGCTTAGTTAGAGGTGCCTTATGTGTGGCTTAGTTAAGTTGATCATCATGGTGGGAATAACCTGATTTAGGCATTATTAATTTAAAAAATCTATTTTTTTGACATGGACAGCCTAGTTGTCTTTGCATATTATCCTCTTAAAGTATGTGGTATGGTCCTGTTTGTAGCCTGATTTGTCTAACTAATAGAAAAGGCCCTATAGTTTGGCTAAATGTAATAATGACACTAAAAATAGTTCAAGACTGTTGGTATTGAGTGTCTAGGCTGCCTTGATCTTGTTACTGGCCTTGCTGAGTTTAAGCATGGTTTGAATTGTTTAAAACTTGTTTGGCATCTCTGTTATTTGGTTAGCCCCTCATCTAGTTGGTTGGCCCCTCAACAGTTTTCTTAAGTTCTGTGTTCTATCTGGTCTTCATGTATCTCTGCTAAACATGAGTCTTTGTGGTTCATTGGTAGAACACTGTTAGAAGGAATACTGCCCCATTTTAATTTTATCCTCTTGTATGTTTATGCCTCTGTGTGATTTTGAAGACCAAATGTGGTTCCTTGAAAGCACTAAATTGTCCTTATGAACTGTCTAACTATTCAAGCTTGCAAAAGAAGTTGGTCCCACTTTTTGTACAAGTCTAAGCGTTTGAATTACTAATGAGTTTTCTGTGGTATTATTTGGTCACTAGTCTATCTGTTTGGAAGTTGTCATGGTGAATAAGTCCTATACATGATAATAAGGAACCTCAAGAAATCAACTAATCATTAGTGAACATGTTAAAGGATCAGTCTAGTACACTCTGTGAAATTGGATTTTAATTCATTCTTTTGTTTTTGGTTTGTTGCTATGTCTAAAGTAAGTGTAAGTTAGGTCTGTTTTGAAGATCAATGCTTGACTTCTGGTAAAAATATAATAAAACATGTCCCTTGATAACTTTATGTCATATTCTGGGAGGATAAAGACTCTGCTCTGTTAAGTAGGTCTTGTCTACCTAAACAGTAACTATAAGTTGGAAATATTAGCATTTCTTTTCTCTATAAAATTCTCGGTGTATACTGGCTTGGTTTGTTATATGTGAATTGAGTGACAACCATGAAAATATTACCTTTACCTACTATGTCTCATTTATATTTGTGTTTGAGTTGGGGATATGCCCAGTATATTAGGTCTACACAACTTGGTATACCTCTGGTATACAAGGATCTGTATATTTGGTATAAGTGAGGGATGTCACTCACATGAATCAGGAATTTTTCTTTTCCCTTAACCAGTACTCAGTTGGGCTTGGTCTTTTACAAGTTCTAACATATTTGGCCTCCATTTGCTTGCCTCTACTACTCTCTTTTATGACTGGAATTTAGGCCCTCCACTTTCTTTTATCTCTTCTAAGTTTTGGTCCAATTAGGCCATCTGTGTTTTGGGTCATACCTTTGTGCCATATTAGCTTAGTTAATTAAGTATGTGATTGTATATTGTGTGTATGGATAATTAAAGCTAGTTTCTTATTGTAAGTTTAGTACACAAATCTTGAACACTCCTTCTCCTATATGCTATGAGCTTAACACATAAGTGGAGAGGCAAAATAGCACTTGGGGATTAAGCTTAAGCCTTCCCTGATGTCTGCCATGCCTGGGGTTCCTGGAAACCCCTTGGATCTTGTGCGGCATCAAGAACAAGAGGGTGAAAGCATTCCTTTTTGGGATATTTTAGTATCTCCATGGGTGTGTATATCAATGGTATATGGTGGATAGTTGTGTATACCTATTTGTGGGGTTTTGGTCTATTTTGTTTAAAGAAATGACCCTAAGGGCCTGTTTACTATTTCAGTTTTTTGGGTTTGTTTTCTGTGCTATCTCAGTGGGCCTTAAGTTCTAGGCCTGTAGTTATTTGCACTTTGGGCTGGTTTCTTTGCTGTTTCATTCCATGTGGGTGTGTGTGGGTGTTTTAGTCGAGCTAGTATTCCATCAAATGTAGTATATTCTTAGAATCATATGACTTATATGTATTACACAAAACGTTGTCTTCATTAAGTTTCAGTTTTAGATACTTTCTAATTCATATCTCCCCTTCTTTCCTTTGGTTTCATGAAACATCATTGTTTGGGCGGTTTCTATTGCATAAACTCATTGGGTCAAGAGCCCAATAACCTTTACTGATCGAGTCCATCGGAAAAATAGAAAGGGAAGCTAATATTGTTTTGAATGCCCAGCCATGAGTGAAAATAGCAAAATGGTGGGCTTAGGTAGGCCCACTAGTCTAAACTCTTTCTTTGATATTCATATTCATGTAAAAAATGTATTTGTGAGTACTTGATAATTATTGAAACCCACGTGAATGTTAGAACTTAGGAACGCAATATTTTAGGGAAGTCACCTAAAAAATCTTTAAACTCAATCCTTTTTATGAGACTTGAATCACTTAATTTAAAATGATTAAATTTTAAACCAGTTTAATGATAAGGTTAAAAGATCTTCAAAAGGAAATGGTTGAGTAGTAATTTTTGGCCTTTCGCCCTTTTTGTTGAAATTTGATGAAAGCTCTATTTTGGGCCTTAAGCCCGTGATTAAATGGAACTGTCCAAATAAGTCTTCAAAAAACTGAATCCTCGTTAGCACACAAAATGATTTCAAAATGCATTATAAAAATGATGAGAGATGACTTTAAGATTTGGGTTAATCAAGCAAAGATGTACCAGAATTGGATATTTTTTAGAAATCTAAAGGACAAGCTTTGGACCTAAAATGAGTTTTTGACAGCCTAAGAATTGAACTTGGAATATGATTCTGAGAAGAAAAAATATCTTTGGGCATGGAAGCCCAACACTGAATTTGGACCGAAAACTGACTTGTTGGACCAACTTGAGAGTGAGATGGGTTTCGATCTGGAATATTATTGACCTTATGGCCTTCAAAAATGATAAAATTTGGACTTAAATAAAACTTTCCTTTTTCTTATATATATGTATAAATATAGGAGAATATTCCATATTTTCTTATATAAATAAAAACCCATAAGAACTAAACTCATCTTACTAGGACTAGAATAGTAGCGACTCTACTCGGGAGAAATCCGGGTGTGTCCTAGTCCGCCAATAAAGTGAGTTGAACACGAGAGCTTCTACATTACAAGGAAATGAACTACAAATGAAATAATATAGCTTCTATTTTTGAGTAAGAATATACAGGAAGCTTTAGGATGACATCCGCTAACTCCGGCAAACGAAACCTCGAACAATAACCTTACTGTGGATGTAGAGGAAGCAAATAGAGTTGAAGCATAGGGGATGAGTAAGTCAAAAGAGGATCTAGACAATAATAATGATATTCAAGGTGTTACAAGTGTAGTTGTCAATGTGTAAGTTTCATCTGAAAAGTCTGGGAAATCAATGGAAGGTGAAGAAACAAATAGAAGCAGTTCAAAGAAGAGTAATGAAGCATTGATGGAAAAAGGGGAACATGATAAATGGAAAGAGGATAGTACATAAGAGGGTGCAGTGGGATCAATTAAGCTGATTGGAGAGCACTCTTCAGATAATATATCAAAGGAGCATCTTAGTACAGAAGAGGAACCAGGTGGATCAGATCAGGAGCTGTTGCAAACTTCAAAGGCTGCAAGAGCTAGTTCTCCCAAAGAACTTCTGAATAGGAATGATGAATTGGAGGAAGATTTTCTTGATGTACAGATTGCGCATGTATAAAGGGAGGTCGATTTTTCTCCTAGACAGACAAGACAGATGAGAAATAATACTAAAACAAAAGGGGCAAAAAAGAACCTCTTCCTCCAGTCAGACTTTTACCAAAGAGGCAAGTAGCATCCAAACTCATTCAATCATGATGAATAAGCTATTATTATGGAATATCATATCAGATAACACTCAACGCGATTTTGAGAAGTTAATTAATCTGAATAAAGGAACAAATACTATATAATTGGACTGATGGAACCTTTTGAAAACTCATCAGAACTAGACAATTACATAAGAAGGTTGGGTATGGAGTCAGCCTTTCTGAATATCTCTAGAAATATTTGGATTGTCCTTTTTAAAGATATTCAAGGCTCACTAGAGATTGATAGTGAACAACAGATGACTTTGAAACTACTTCATCAAGTTCTAAGTTGTCAGTTGATCATTACTGTGGTATATGCCTCATGTGATGCTGTTGAAAGAAGGATATTATGGGGTTCTGCTAACCATGTTACAAATCTGTTTCATTTGCCTTGGTTAGTAGGTGGAGACTTTAATGTTATTACTTTTGAAGGGGAAAAGTTGGGAGGATTGCCTGTTTTGTATAATAAAGTAGCTGATTTTAATCACTGTCTTAGTAGTTGTGGATTGCATGATCGTGGATATGTTGGAAGCACATATACATGGTGGAATGGAAGAGCTAAAGAAACATACATCTTTAAGAGATTAGATAGGATGGTTGGGAATGATAGACTTCTAGATTTGTTGCTCACTTTGAAGGTGTCTCACTTTATTAAAAAGGGATCTGATCATTCCCCTTTAGAACTAGAGTGCTCTACAGATAATGAAATAATCATGAAGCCTTTTAAGTTTTTAAACTTTTGGGTGCAGCATGAGAGTTTCCAAGAAGTTGTCAAACAAAACTGGTGTGTATATTTTGAAGGAAATCCTTTTGTGAATTTCATCAGAAGCTCGAAAAGGTGAAAAATGCTCAGAGGTTAGAGCAAAAGTATATATGGGAATATCTTTCAAGAGATAGCATCACTTGAAAAGGTTATCCAGGCACATAAAGAACAATTTGAAGCTTCTCCTACTATACAGAATATAAAAAGACTACAAAGGGTGCAGGCTAAGCTTAGTAGATACCTGTACTTGCAGGAACAATGCTGGAGATAAAATTAGGTATGGCTTGGTATAAGGATGGTGACAGTAATTCTAAGTTCTTCCATGCTTATTTAAAAGGTAGAAGAAAGAAGCTCAAAGTGGATAACATTCAAGATGATGATGGCAATTGGTTGTCTACTCAGGAGAAAATTTCCCAAGAAGCAATCAGATTCTATCAGAGACAGTTTAAGGAGGATAGGAGTCCTACTAAGTTTGGCTTGCTAAAGCACATTCCTACTCTAGTTACAGCAGAGCAGAATCAGCAAATTAAAGATTTACCAAATGAAGGTAAAGTCAAGGAAGCAGTGTTTGCATTGAATGGTGAAAGCGCTTATGGAACTGATGGATTCAAAGGTCTGTTCTTTTAATCCTGGTGGGAGATTATCAAATTGGACGTGGTTGATATGGTGAAGGCCTTCTTTGTAGGATATTAACTTCCAAGATTTATAACTTATACAAATCTGGTGCTTATTCCAAAAAAGGAGTAGGTTCAAACTTGCTCTGACATAAGGCCAATAAGTTTCAGCAACTTCATTAATAAGATCCTATCTAGGGTACTGCATGAAAGAATAGTGAAGTTGTTGCCAAGATTGATGTTTGTAAATCAGTCAGCCTTTGTAAAAGGAAGAAATATTATGGAAAATGTATTTCTTACTCAGGAAATTATCAGAGATATCAAGAAAAGAACCAAAACTGCTAATGTTGTGGTCAAGCTGGACAGGACAAAGGGCTTATGATAAAGTGTCTTGGTTGTTCCTTACCAAAGCTCTCAGAAGATTTTGATTTAGTGAGGTGCTCATTGATATGGTGTTTAGATTACTCTCTAACAACTAGTACTCAGTTTTACTGAATGGGAAAGCATATGGATTTTTCAAGTCCTCAAGGGGTGTTAAACAAGGTGACCCCTTGTCAGCTGCTCTCTTCATTCTGGCTGCTGAGGCTTTATGTAGGGGTTTGAATGCATTATATGATAAACCAAAATTCTTGGAGTTTGGAATGCCTAAATGGAGTCCAAGAATTAATCATCAATCATATGCAAATGATACAATACTTTTCCTGTCTACATATCAATATTCAGTGAAGTTGATCATGAAAGTGGTAGCTAGATATGAAAAAGCTTCAGGTCAGTTGGTAAATTTGAATAAAAGTGCTTTCAATGTTCATGAAAAGGTGCAAAGTGGTATGGTTTCAAGGTTGAAACAAATCACAAGAATTAGACAAGGATCCTTTCCTTTCACATACCTTGGATGTCCAATCTTTTACAGCAGAAAGAAAATATCTCATTATGATGTAGTTATAAAGAAGATTGCTAAAAGAGTGCATGCATGGCAATGAAGATTGTTATCATATGGAGGAAGAGCAACTTTAATATCACATGTGTTACAAAGTGTGCCAGTATACCTACTCTCATGAATGAATCCTCCAAACGGTGTAATCAAACAGATGCATAGCATTTTTTTTTTAAATCCTTTTGGTCAAATTCAGATGCCAAGAAAGGTATGCATTGGGTAAAATGGGATACACTTGCTTTGCCTAAAGATGAAGGGGGGTTGGGTTTCAGATCATTGTTTGAGGTCTCAAATGCTCTTTTCTGTAAATTATGGTGGAACCGCAGAACAAAACTTTTATTGTGGAGTGCATTTATCATCAACAAATACTGTAAAAAGCTTCATCCTGTAATTTCACAAGCCAAAGGTGCATCACCAATTGGGAGAAAACTGGTGTTAGTAAGGGAACTGGTTGAGCACCAAATTTGGTGGCAAGTGAAAACAGGTGACTCTAGCTTCTGGTTTGACAATTGGACTAATCTTGGAGCATTATACCATGTATTACCTGAAATCAATGTGGATGAAGTGGTAGAAGTGAATAAGTTTGCAAATACAGAAGGGTGGCATGTCCATGCTTTGAGAGAGTATTTACCAGAAGACTATGTGTAGCATGTGGTGGACAATATTCCTCTTCATGAGTCAACAGAAGAGTTGGATAGAAGTTGGTGGATGCTTGAGAAGAGTGGAAAGTTCTCAGTTAAAAGTGCATGGGAATATGTGACACATAGAGAAATGAAGATGAATATATACAAACAGATATGGAGGAAGCATCATCCATTAAAATTCTCATTCACACTTTGGAGGGCTTGGAAAAGCAGAACACCTATTAATGATGTTTTGTGCAGAAGAGGTGTCCAACTTCCATCTAAATGTTGGTGTTATGTTGAACCTCAGTAGGAGATAGTGCCACGCATTTTTCTAACCTCTCCTATAGCTTCAAAACAGTGGAGAATTTTTGTTAATTTTGCAGTTGTTCATCTGGTGGGACAGCAAATTCCATACATGATATCAAAATGGTGGAGAAAGGACTACAAGCCCATTCTGAAGCCTATAATTCATGCAGTTCTTGCAATCATAATCTGGACTTTACGGAAGAGAAGAAGCACCATCAAACATGGAGGAACAATGGGCTTCAACAGTCTAGTATATCATATAAGCAGGACTTTATGGCAATTACTGCAAACAGTCTATCTTAGTTGAAGTCTATTCCATCTAACATGCCTGCTATGATCCAGTTATTAGAAGATTTCAAGCCTAGAATGAGATATCAGTTCATCCATTAGTATCCACCTACAGATGGCGTTATTAAATGCAACACTGATGGTGCAAGCAAAGTAAATCCTGGGAAGAGGTCATATGGTTACGACTTGGGGAATTCATCAGGAAACCTGATATATGCAGAAGGAAAGGAGATTCATGAAACCAGAAATATTGAAGCTGAAGCTGTGGAAATTAAGGAGTCTATCTATCATTGTGTGTCGAACAATACTCAGCAAGTTTTGTTAACCAAAGATTTCAAAATAGTTTTCTCCTCAAAATAGTTGCTTGTAAAGCTTTCAAGAAAACAGTTATGCCCGCGTTTGAAATCAGTTCAGTGACTTCCCTAAATTACTAAGTTATACATCCATAGGGTTCCAATACTTAGCACATTCAGTGTATACAATATGCATGCCAGATATCAAAATATATAAAACAAAAGAGAGAGAGTGGAAAGTATTTGCAAAAAATAAAACTGATGGGCCTACCCAAGCTCATCAGTGCTATTTTCACCCATTGGTTGGGCCTTCTAACACGAATATTTGCTTACCTTTCCATTTTCAGCGGACTCGATCAAAGAAAGGAAGGTTAGGCCTTAGACCCAGCAGGTTTTGATGCAAAGGAGTAGCCCAAATGGCCCACGATTGAATCACATGGAGCAAAGGAAAGAGAAGAGGAAAAATATTAGTATGTGTTTAAGGCATAGGTATTAGAATTAGAATACTAACAATCCCTTCTTTAATGATTTAATCGTACTAACAAACAATTAACAAGCAGATAATGCCAAGGCAAAAGAGAGAAAGAAAAAACAACGAAAAAGGAAAAAGGGAGACCAGTCTTGGGCTTGATTCATAGAAACATAATCCCAACCCAAGCAATTTATTCAAAATGCGCAAGCTAACCCAAATCATAAACCAAAACATAATATGAGGGGCAAATCTGGCCCAAACAAATTCTAGTGTAAATTGGGCCTAATCAAGACACAAAGACTGGCCTTGTTCATAAAGTAATTTGTCACACGCAGATTAATAATTAAAGTATTGTTCATAAGTGATATACCTGATATACTAGACTTCTGCATATACACCATATGCAGAGTCTGAATATACCGGGTATACATGGGTATATCCCAGTATACTATGATGAAGAAAACTCATTTGTTAAAATAATACAATGCAGGAACACCAAATTTCAAGATAATTTTGAGTTCATTGGGATGCACCTTCACAAAAATCAAGCACACAAAAAGAAATAGGTCCTAATATTAGATAGACTGAAGCTCATGTTACCATAGCACAAATATCCAAAGAGATTAAAGTATCATGCAAGCAGTTTAGACCTTAAATCAAACTACTGTCTACTTCCAAGTCCCCTATCCTTTTCTAAGTTCTAGGTAAGTCACACTCATAGTTGTCCGCCCTTTAAGTTCCATCCTCCTCAGTTACAACCTTTTAATGACTCAAACAAATCACAGAGCTAATAATTAATACTTCAACATAGATCCAGACCTCTGGTTCACAAAGGGGAGATTGATACATGAAGACCAAAATAAGGCCACCATTAAGTTATTCCCAACAAACTAGACTCTTGTCAGGCCATTGAACTCTTTCCAACTTCATTTAATTTAAATCCTAGACCCTAATCTCTTGACTCCGAACAGATCCTTAAACAAGGTATAGTTAATATAGCAATCAACCAATGGCTTTCAAATAAAAGAATCAGTTCTACACAGATATCAACTTTCTTTACACTTGAGCACATAGAATATCATCTTCCCTTTTTAGGCAGTTTTTAGTCTCAAAAAGGTTTTTGTAGGACAACCTAAATGTTTGTGGCTATTAAAAATATCACACAACTTTAAGCAATGTAAGCAAAGACCTGGTTGACTAAACGGGGGACTTACAATTTGTTTATGAGAGACAAGAAAACACATATGACCCTTTAAAACAAAGCTGCAATCTTAACCTTTTGACAAAGATCCAAATAGTACCAAACAAGCATGATTCCTTAAAACTTCCATAGTTTCTTATTTATTTAGACACACTCAGGGACATCAGAGCATGAGACCATAGACAAAAGCACCAACCATCAGACCTTAATAGTATTTTATCATGGGCAATAGAGCCACACAGAATCAAATCTTAAGCCACAGACTCACATAGAACTCACATGACTTGTTTTGAATCAAAGTAAGACCTTCTAGCCTGGGATACAAACTTCACAGGTTACCAAGTGATTTTTTAGATGCTATAGTTCATGAAGGGAAACTTTTTTTATCTTAGGCATTCCTAGACTTAAACACCAAACCAATTAATGGGAATTCATAGCGCATGTCTTTAAGACTCAAAACAGTGTCACACAAAGGTTTTGACCTCAGATAGATACCTTTTTTTACTAAAAATAAAAACAATCATGTTCAGAAGAAGTAGACAGATACCATGATCAATACAACAAGGATCTCTCAATCTCAGTCAAGATGTATATTTAAATGAGTTCCCTTTCAGCAATCAATTTAAATAAAGACCATAACATAATGTTTCAAATCAAGCAGAGGGGTTGTCAAAACCAAGTTGGTTGATTTAAGCATGAACAGACTCAACATCTTAGTTCAGACAGATTTGTACACGTCTAACTTCCTTACAATGATCATACACCAAGCATGACTATTAATTATCCACAACTTCAGATTCCAGATAAAAAATGAACAAGGACTAAACCAAAATAAACAGGTCTAAACTACTGAATAGAGAATCAAAGCAGGAAAGCAGTACTCATTTGACTTGACTAACACAGGAAACATTTAAACATTCTTAAACTAGTATGCACAAGCATATTTGATTGACACAGGTTAGACTTAGACAGAACATAATCCCAAAAAAAAAAATATAACCATTAGGTTGGTTCAAAATATACTTAACTACAAATCCGGACTAATACATAAACATACCTAACCAAAAGGATTAAGATAAAGCCCCTACATAAGACTAAATAAACCAAACTGGAACTAACATATAGAACAAGCTTAATCACACACACCAAACCAATATAGCACATATATATATATATATATATATATATATATATATATATATATATATATATATATATATATATATATATATATATATATATATATATTTAACTGTATGTAGGCTAACTTAACCACCACAAAAGCATTCCTAACTAATTTAAACAAGACAACATATAGAATATTTAATAAAGAGACATATTAACCAAATTAAACTAAACTAGCATACAAGCAATTAGCATAGATATCTAAGGAAACTAAAAAAGCAAAAAATAAGAAGGAAGGAGGATTTACCTCTTTCTTGTGTAGCCTAGATCGAGACTTAAACTTGGGAGGAGATCTTGCTTCCTTAAACCCGATGCTCAACCACAAACCAACAAGAAAAATAATCAACCCTTTAAAATTTTGAACTTAATCAAATAATTAAAGGTTTCAAAGATCAGAAACCCTAGGTAATTCGATTTTTTAAGTATATCTAACCAATATGCTCAAAAGCCTCATTGATAACGTAAAATAGGGTCCCTTAAATAGGAATCCCCAAACCCTAGGTTCAGTCTATGTGGGATAACTCCCATTTAGGGATTTCCTCCTCACACTGTGGCATGGTAAGGCTAGGATCAGATATAAGAAACAAACGAAGGGTCAGATTTCACCCTCAAGTGGTCGATCCACCGTGTTCTTCGCGAACAAATGAAATTCGTGGATTTGAGTGAATTGAGAAAATCCCAATTTGTACTCGTTTAACCATGCGAAATCAGAAAAAATAAAGAAAAAACAAAGTTTTACCTCCTTGGTAGCAGATTCGCGGTGGGTGTTGGTGAGAGAAGGGCAAGAGCGATTATGGTCACACCACACTGTCATAGCATTAACACGCCTGAAAAATGTCAAATCCAGCAAAGGATCGACGTGGAGAGATGAGGATCGTAGATTGCGGCTAGGGTTCCTTACCCTTTTGTCCCTCTACATGTTATGAGACCCTTGTGGGTCTTTAGCGATGAAATAAGTCCATTGGGCTGGGCCAAATTCGTGTGCATACTTACATATATATTAAATACACGAGTATATATATATGTGTGTGTGTGTGTGTGTGTGTGAAAGACACGCAATTTAAAAATGGCCACAAATTGGGGTATTTATTAATTGGACATTTCAATTGTGGCCAAAAATAAAATTTGTCAACCCTTTGGCCAAATTAAAGACACGGCTATTAAACTATGAAATTAGCCTATTTCAATTATGGCCCCTCATTGACGAATTCGACTGATAATTTCAATTGTAGCCATAATTACTCATAATAAACCAATTGCAAAATCAAGATATTATCCAAATCTTATAAATGCTAAAATTAAAGTTTGAGGGGTAAAATGATTATTTATTTTAAAAAATAATTTTCCTTGGATTAAATGGAGTAAATAATTGCTAATTAATTTCTGATAATTTAAAAATTAAATAAATAATTATTTTGAACTATTTTCTTGATTAAACTATCAAATGTACCATAATTAAATAGTTTTTATAAGATCCTTCTGACTTCTAAAAAAATTACATATTTCATTCCGTTTAATGTTCAAGGACCATGGGTAATTAAACAAATTATGGGAGGTCAAAAATTAGGTGTCAACACCCGAATTTAAGTGATTTGTTAGTTCTCATAGATTATAATTGATGGGAATTGATCACCTAGGAGATTAATTTCATGGTGGGACCTACAGATTTCTAATTTCATCTTTCTAGTTCATAAACCCCATTCCATAGGTTGGGATTTGGATCTTGAATGGAAGTAGGGTTTGATTGATGTTCTTCTTATTTCAAACTACATATTTCTAATATGATTAGACTTCCATTATCATGAGGCTCAAAGGAAAGGAAAGACTAAGGTGTGATTGTTGGAAACTTTGTTGTTCGACCTTCCAGGTAGGTTACGGTTTACCCTATGGTGAGATTTCGATTAACGAAGCATATATTTAGACGTTATTGTCGGAGAATGTATGTAAACCTTCAGGTATGAAGTTGGGTTAGATATTTCCTTAAGTTGGGCCATGTTGTATGATTTGGGGGCTAGCCGCCCTGTTGCGTTGAAACTTATCTTGTTCTATTTATTGTTGGCACGTTGCCACGTAAGATATTAAATATAGGTGACTAGTGATATATCTTGATGATGATATTGTAGCACCTTACTTGTTGATGTTGAGATGAGGATTGTGATTCTATTATGGCTTATTGTGTAGCCTTTTATTGATATTGTTGGTGTGCCTGTGTGTGGTACTGTTTGAAATTGATTTGATTATTGATATTGCACTCATTCCTTGCACGCATTCTTATCCTTCATGATATATTGTTGATACATTGATGATATACAAGGAAACACTGTAATGAGCTGGGCTCAGTTGGATGAGAGTGACGTGACGACCGATGTCCAATGTTTATCTCGGAATCGAGGTATGAGTGCTGGTAGCAATTGCCGAGGTATTTGCCGGAATCGTAAGGGTGCATGGTCTTCGCAGGTTCCCCATGGGTCGTGCTGTCGAGATGTGATGTTCCATCATCAAATTACATATGTACAGTATTGCATTCACACTTCATACATTATTGCATTACATTGTATCATTTGGCTTCTTATGATTTATTGTGATACCATTATGATATATGGATTCAGTGTTGATATACTGAGACCTGGTACATTTGGGCTTAGACCTGTGGTAGGAATTGTGATATACAGATTCGGCAATGATATACTAAGACCTGCCCAATTGGGCGTTATATGCGTGATATGTATTGCGATTGAGAGATTCGGATTGGATAAATTGAGACTTAGGACAATTGGGTTTAGATGCTATAACATAGGTGATGACTTGTACTTGGTTACTGGCTCGTGATTGACTTATACCTTGTTGATTTACCTACTTAATCTTACTTTATTGTCTAGGTATATGTTAGCTAATCTTAGTCGGCCTATGATACCTACCAGTACGTGTTGTTTGTACTGACCTGCACTTGCTGCGTTCCTTTATGAATGCAGAGTATCAGGTGGGATCGACGTCTACCCCTCATGACTGAGAGTTTGAGGCTGCTGCTTCGAGTTTGTCGGGTGAGCATGTGGACGCTTCGCCACCCGAACACCCTTCTTCTATTATGTCTTACTTTGTCATTCTGAGACATTATTGAGACTATTGATGTATTATTATTACTTCCAGACTTATAGATTTTAGTTAGATGTTCTTGTATGACCAAACCATATACTGGGGTGGTTTTTGATTTACTTTCGCATTTATTATATATTCATATGATGGACTTCGTTACTTTATCTTCTTCCGCTATTAGTACTATGTTTGTGAATGTTGGGTTAAGGGTTCGCCTACCGAGGTGGATAGGTAGGTGCCCGCGCGATTTTGTGAAATTGGTTCGTGACAAGTTGGTATCAGAGCTCTAGGTTACCCGGTCTATAATACACGAGCGTGTCTAGTAGAGTCTTGTGGATCAGTACGATGAGCTCCGTACTAATCTGCGAGAGGATATAGGACGTTTAGAAAACTTCACTTTCTTTCATTCTCTCGTGTGACTTTATTCAAATTGGTATCTAGTCTATTTCAATTGGTATCTGAACTTTCTTATCTTAATCATCCTCGAAAAATGGAAGTCCGTCCTTAAATTTTGATGCGAATATTTGATCTATGATGTGTTGTGGTATGGTACATGATGTGTTATTCTGATTCAGACACGTGATCAAGTTTAGTTTCTAGTTATGGCCTAAGGATTTGATTGTGTGTAGTCTCGATTAGACTCGTTATTGTGGGAGTTCGTAAGAAATAGGAAAGATAGTTCAGAGGGTTACATGATCTCCATGTTTCAGCGTTGGGTTGCTCGAAAGTGACAAAGTGCATTAATGGCTTAACAATAGTGGTTGCTCGATGATATGATCGGTTCAGCATGACAGAATGGTACCGATGGAGGTGGTCATCTGAGTTATGGTGATTATGGAGTATTGAATCTTGTAGGAATAATTAGGCATGGTTTGGTAACTATCGTACTTATAGGTTCGCGTGATATCTTGGGGATATAGTACTAAAACTCATTCTTGATATAAGCTCGCAGATGTTAAAGGACTACTCTGTCATTAAGCGAATGCTATGGTCACATCGTTTGACCGGTAAATTTGACTAGGTTGTAGTCTTTTGAGGAGCTAGTAATCGGTTGATAAAAATGACTTTAGATATGGGCGAATGCGATGAGTTAATGACTTGAGGAGTTACTAGTTGTTTCTCTGGGATTTGAGGAGAAACATGGATATTGTTTTGTGGTTCGTTTGGCTTAGATGGATGATTAGTTTAGAGAATTGAGTGGATTTGAGAGTTTGTTGGTTGATAGTGATAAAAGTGATTTGAAATGAAATACGGGAACTGAAGGATTACAATGAGGTATCTTGCTATCGGGTTCATAAGATTAAGGTTCGTAAGACTTGAGGTGAGGTAATATGGGAACTTGAGTCGTGTTTGGATTGCGGGGGTATTATGTCACATGTACAGTAAAAGAGTGACCGATGAGATTGATCGGTGTCTTCGAGGTTAAGGGCAGAAAGAAAATCGTGGAAACAAGAATTAGTGATGTGGGAGCTTGGTTGCGATTGTACAGTGTAGAGTGGGCTTGAAAGTTTATGGATGAGTTGGTATGTTCGGTTATGTCATAAACTAAAGGGGTCAGTGGAAGAATGAGGTTGGGAATCTTGTGTTCATTGTGTAAAATTGATTAGATACAACTGCTAGTGGTGTTATTACTCAGCTTATGTGATTGAATGAAAAGGGACTGGCGTGTGAGTGGTTAGAGGTGTTCAGATTCGATAATTGAGGTAAGAGGCGATTCTTCGAGGACTAGTAACATTAACGATTTGAGTAAGGGATTACTAAACCAGGGTACTTGAAATGGTAGATCAATGATGGTTTAACTGAGTTAAGTTCAGCATACATTTCGGAAATTAAGTAAGGAAATTCGGGCAAGGACGATTTAGTGGGATACATGAGGATATTAGTAAGAATGGCGATGTGATATGCCGAACTTAGCATTATGCTTTACGCTGGATTTAGAGAGTTTTTGGTTTAGAGTTGAGTGAGTTAAGGGAAAACTATAATGTTTAGAGTGTGTGGCCTACTACTATCTCCCGGATTGATTCAGCTAGCTTGCAGAACTTATGATTATGCGGTATTCAATTGAGTGGATTCAAGGATTGATTACGATATTGATGATCGTGAATTGATTAGGAATTGGGAATTGACGAGTCGATAAAAGTATAGTTGATTGAGATTCGACAAGAATGAGGTACATCTTGGGATTACGTGAGTCGATTTGATTGTTGCTTGAGCTTAAGGAAGAAAGTCCACAAAAATGGACTGGTGATATAAGGACAGTCCCGTGGGGTTCGTGATCGACAACTAGTGATAAGTATGTTTCAGTGAACCAACATGTCAAGGTTTATAAGAAGTGGCTTGGTGGTACACCGTTGGATAAGTTGTGTAATATTCTACAGTGAATGGGTTAGCGTGCTTTAAGAGAAAAGATTTGTGGAATCCCTATTATATGAACACTAGAGTTATAATTTCGAGGTGAAACCCTACTCGTGGTAATATATTATGTTGCAAGTATTATTGACTGGATAGCTTAGGTGAGCACTTTGGATATTAAGGACTTGGGAGTAATTACGTGAGGTTTAGAGCGGTAGTTGAAAGATTGGATACATTCGAAAATTTATAGGCATAATACTATGAGAGGTTCGATGATTATATAATTACTATATGAGGCTTCAGGTTTTGCATCGAAAAGTTCGGGGTTGTATCGGATTTGCGTATCGGGTAAAGGTTGAGAAATACGAAGATTGAAATCGTAAGGTATAGCTCTTCGGTACTAAGTTAATAAAATGGATAGGACTCAACTTGTGGAGTCGAAGGTGATAGACGTGATTTGTTATACTTGAGGAAAAGATTAGAATCGACTACCACAGAGGTGCGATAGGACTATGATTGGTTTTGAAAATTCGGAGTCAGTTCAAATGACTATTGGTGATATTCGAGAGTTGTGCATTCACTCAGGGTCATCATGGTTCGAGTTAAACTTAATGGTCTATGGTTATATTTTCAGGAAGATATTTAAAGATTCAGTGCGTTTAGGCTAAGATTTGAGGTATGACGGATTTATCGAGCTTTGTCTGGGTTTCCTAGTGGATTTGATGATATTTTATGAGAACAGTTACTTGGATAGAATAATGGTTTACAATGATCTTAGTGCATATTTGAGGAAGAACTGTTGTGCGAGAGGTCTTTATAGTGACCAGTTGGATTCCGACGGACCTTGCTCGGTAAGGTATTCAGTGGTATCACTACTAAAAAACTGGCAAAATTCGATGGACAAAAAACCGAAGGACAAAAAACCGACGGACTGCGTCGCTTTGAAAAACTAACGGAAAACTGACGCAGTGCGTCGGTTTTGTGTATTTCTAATTTTTTTTTATTTTTTTAATTAAAAAATCGACGGACAACGTAGGTTTTTTCCGCAAAATTTTGAAATTATATTTCCGCCAATTTTTTTTTTTACAAAAACCGACGTCCCATGTCGGTTTTATTAAAAAAAAAAATTAAAAATATATTAAATAATTTATAATTCATTTTGTTATGTAAAATATTAATAAACGAATTTTTTTTAAAGAAACTGACGGACTACGTCGGTTTTTAATTTATTTTATTTTGGTCAAAGACTGGTCAACATTTTAAAAAAACCGACGGACCGCGTCGATTTTTCCGTTAGTTTTTTTTTTAATAATATGATAGAAACGGGTTTGGCATATCATTAGCCATCTTTCCCCCCAAAAAAACCCACTTCTCTCTAAAATAAAAAACCCTAACCCGCCACGTACCTCCCTCTGCTCACGCCCGCCACCTACTGCTAGCCGCCACCCACCCGCCGCTACCTACGTAGCCCAACCCCACCTACCCCAGCCCCGTTTTTAATTTGTAATTTGAGGTAGTTTCTTTTAAATTAGGGCTTTTAAAATTCTTTCAATTTTAGTTTTATTTGTAGATTTTAGGCCTAATGTTAGTCTATTTAGCTTTGTTAAACATCATTTGTAATGTTATTAATGTTGAATTTGTGAAAAAAAATGTAAACTTTATTTGACTAGTTTACTTTTCATTTTTTTTAGCTTGAGATTGTGCTATATTTTATGTTTATTATCAATGTATTTGTGTTAGCTTAGTTATCATTGTTTGTAATATTATTGATGTTGAATTCGTGCAAAAATGTATACTTTATTTGACTAGTTTTTTTTTTTTTGGGATTGTGCTTTTTGTTAGAATCCATAAGTTAGTAGAATTTTTATTGAGCATTCAAAATTAGAATTGGTTGAGATTGTGCTTTTCAAAGTTAGAATTGTTAAGTTATAGTATTTCTCTAACCTCAAAACTAAAATGTAGACTTTATTTGGCTAGATTTACTTTTCAATTTTTAGAATTGGTTGGGATTGTGCTTTTCAAAGTTATATTGAAGTTATAAACCATAAGTTGTTAAAGTTGGAATCCATAAGTTATTAAAGTTAGAATTGTTATTGAGAATTGAAAGTTAGAATTGGTTGGTGTTGTGCTTTCTTAAATTATTGTTAAATTTGTGAAAAAATGTAAACTTTATTTGACTATATATATATATATATATATATATATATATATATATATATATGTATGTATGTATATTTGCTTGAGATTGTGCTATTTTTTATGTTCATTGTCAATGTATTTGTGTTAGCTTAGTTAGAATTGGTTGGGATTGTGCTTTTTCAAGTTATATTAAAGTTAGAATCCATTAGTTATTAAAGTTAGAATTGTTATTGAGAATTCAAAGTTAGAATTGGTTGTGATTGTGCTTTTCAAAGTTAGAATTGTTAAGTCATAATATTTCTATAACCTTTAAAATAAAATGTAGACTTTATTTAACTAGATTTACTTTTCAATTTTTAGAATTAAAGTTAGAATCCATAAGTTATTAAAGTTAGAATTGTTATTGAGAATTCAAAGTTAGAATTGGTTGGGACTGTGCCTTTAAAAGTTATATTAAAGTTAGAATCCATAAGTTATTTAAGTTAGAATTGTTATTGAAAATTCAAAGTTCGAATTGGTTGGGATTGTGCTTTTAAAAATTATTGATGTTGAATTTGTGAAAAAATGTAAACTTTATTTGACTAGTTTACTTTTCATATATATATATATATATATATTTGCTTGAGATTGTGCTATTTTTTATGTTCATTGTCAATGTATTTGTGTTAGCTTAGTTAGAATTGGTTGGGATTGTGCTTTTCCAAGTTATATTAAAGTTAGAATCCATAAGTTGTTAAAGTTAGAATTGTTATTGAGAATTCAAAGTTAGAATTGGCTGTGATTGTGCTTTTCAAAGTTAGAATTGTTAAGTCATAATATTTCTATAACCTCAAAACTAAAATGTAGACTTTATTTGGCTAGATTTACTTTTCAATTTTAAGAATTGGTTGGGATTGTGCTTTTCAAAGTTATATTGAAGTTATAATCCATAAGTTGTTAAAGTTAGAATCTATAAGTTATTAAAGTTAGAATTGTTATTGAGAATTGAAAGTTAGAATTGGTTGGGATTGTGCTTTTAAAAGTTATATTAAAGTTAGAATCCATAAGTTATTAAAGTTAGATTTTTTATTGAGAATTCAAAGTTAGAATTGGTTGGGATTGTGTTTTCTTAAGTTATATTTTAAGTTAGAATTCTTAAGTTAAAATATATTTCTATAACCTCAATAATTTGTGGGTATATTTTTGTAGATGGATCATATGTGGATGTATACTATAAATAATAGTGATCGTGTGGGTGTACACGATGAATTTGTTGACAAGTTTACACACATGCAATGTCACTTCACCCTTTTCAAAATGAAGGGGTAATTAGATGTGCTTGTTCTCGTTGCCGGTGTAAGAAGTATTTGAAACCGGAAGCGGTTAGGGTTCATTTATATAGTCGTGGGGCTTATGTTTTAGTTTGAATTTCATAATGGACTTATGTTTTATGCTTTATGGACTTATGTTAAAACTATGTAGAACTAGTTAATGGTACTTTTGGTTGGACATTTAAATATTTTTGAACTTTGAAGGTCTATTTAGATCGTATTTAATGTGTTTAGATAGTGTTTGATGTGTTTGATTGTTACTTAGGGTGATTTTATGTGTTGTAGCTCTTTTAGAATTGATTTGGAGCATTTTAATGCTAGTTTTGAGCAGCTTTTGGTACTGTTTTTTGAGCAGGTGTGGCTGCAGAAAATGCAGCAATTGCATGCAGGAAATTTTCCAGAAAACCAATGCAGTCCGTCGGTTTTCTGGAAATTAATTTTGGAAATTTTCCAGAAAACCGACTCAGTCCGTCGGTTTTCTGAAAATTAATTCTTAAAATTTTCAAGAAAATCGACGCACAGTGTCTGTTTTTTCATAAAATTTATATTTTTTTATTAGATAAAAAATCAGAAATTAAAAAAACCGACTCAGTCCGTCGGTTTTTTTTTAATTTATTTAAATTATTGGATAAAACCTGACGGACCACGTAAGCGACACAGTCCGTCGCAAAAAACCGACGCGGTCCGTCGGTTTTCAAAAAGCGAGGCTATGTAAACCGACAGACCGTAAAGGGTCGGTTTCCCGTCGGTTTTATTGAAAAAACCGATGCGGTCCGTCGATTTTGTTTCGTCGGTTTTTAGCAGTTTTTTAGTAGTGTATGTTCCTGTATTGTGACTTGAGGGTTAAAAAGACTTGGAACTAGCCATGTTGGCTGTGAGTAAGATCAGTTTTGATAGGAATACGTAGAATTCTCATATGGAGCAAGGGTTCATTTCTGGCAAGAGTAAGTCATAGTTTCGGGCCTGCAGTGTGTGTTCATGTGTTTCTAAGGAATTGCGGTGCGAGTAATGGCTTTAGAAGATGTGGAAGAAAGAGTTAGTGGAATCAAAGTATTTTATCGGTTCAGAATGGGCTATGGTTTGTGGCCATGTTTCAAATGATTGCGAGGGTTTGGGAAAGTGTTTGTAGGGCCTGTTGATCGCGTCCAAAGTTGCAGTCTTATCAATCAGAGAATTCGAGCAATTTCAGGATCAGATGTGAAGGAAATTTGAATACGGAGATACGAGTGTTGGATCTTGAGCTAAGTTTAAAGAGTTGTGCCTGATTAAGTGAGTGCGCAGTTTCTTCTAAAGGTTACACCCATGTGGAGTGTCATCTGATTTGGGGAGAAAGGGCAAGTGAGCCCGAGGTGTATTGGCCTGTTTGAGACTATCAGCAGTATTGATCCTGTGTTTTATAAGTTAGTTTTCATCAGGCCGGTCAGATGTTCATCCGATCTTCCATATTTTTATGTTGAGGAAGTACCATTCTAATAGTTCCTATATCATTCGTTGGGATTCAATCTTGTTCGATGAGAATCTTCCCTATAAGGAAAAGTCCGACATGCGTAGCCGATACCCTTAGTTATTGCCGATTCAGGTACATTCTCGTCCTCTTTTCCTTGTCGCTCGAGGACGAGCAATTATTTATTTAGTATCTGATGTAATGACTCGTTTGGTCGTTATTGCATTTTCAACCCTTTTCATCTGTTTTTGAGCTTTATTAGCTCATATATTGACCCGCGGGGGCCGTTGGCATGCTTCCCGAGGTCATCGGAGTTGATTTGGGCAAGTTTTGGGGAAATTTTGACTTAAAGCAAAAAATGGTTGACTCAAGTTGACTTTTGGATAAACGGACTTTTTTCAGGAATCCGTCTATTTCGAGAGGTCCGGATGATCTTTCAGAACTTGTGTGCATATTCGGTTCGGTTCCCAATGCACTCGGGTGAATTTTGGGACTTGGGTTGGGGAGTTAGTTTTGAGGTATAGGGGGTATACTCGATCAATGGGACCCCGATGGGAATTCCAAAGCTATGAGTACGTTCGTAGCGTGTCTTTATGTCTACATATCTGGTTTGTGGGCAGATGGTCTCGGGTGATAGTCGGGATTTCGGGCTAAATTGTGAAACCTGGTTTCGGGATTCTGGTGTCTGGTGTTCGCTATGGCGACACCAGAACCGCTATAGCGGCACCGCTGCTGCGGCCCTATAGGACTATAAATAGCAATCCTCGAACTACTATCAGCCACGAGGCGTACAGGTCGATCCCACCTGGAAAAAGAATAAAGCAAGTGCAGGTCAGTACAAACAACAAGTACTGGTGGGTATCATAGGCCGACTAAGATTAGCTAACATATATCAAGGCAATAAAGTAAGATACACAGGCAAATCAATAAGCTATAAGTCAACACGAGCCAATAATCAAGTACAAGTAATCACTTATGTTATAGCATCTAAACCCAACTGTGTCAAGTCTCAGTACATTCAATCTGAATCCATATCTCACAAATACATCACAATAATATCACAATAGAATCCATGGTACAATGCAATGCAATAATGTATAAAGTGTGAATGCAATGCATATGCACCGTACACATGTACTCCAATGATGGAACATCACATCTCGGCAGCACAATCTATAGGGGACCCGCGAAGTCCATGTACCCTCATGATTCCGGCAAAGACCTTAGCAATCGCTACCAGCACTCACACCTCGATTCCGGCATAAACATCGGACATCGGTCCTCATGTCACTCTCATCCAACTGAGCCCAACTCATAACAATTTTTCCTTGTATATCATCAATGTATATACAGTATATCATAAAGGATGAGAATGCGTGTAATTTATGAGTTCAATGTCAATAATCAAGTCAATATCAACAGTACCACACATAGGCACACTAACAATACCAGTAAAAAGGCTACACAATAAGCCGTAATAGAATCACAATCCTCGTCTCAAAACAACAACAAGTAAGGTGCTACAATATCATCATCAAGATATATCACTAATCACCAATATCTACTATTTCTACATGGCATCGAGCCACCAGCAATAGAACAATATAAGTCGCAACACAACAGGGTGGCTAGCCCAAAATCACACAACAGGGCCTAACCTAAGGAAATATCCAACCCAACTTCATACCGGAAGGTTTACATGCATTCTCCGACAATATAGTCTAAATATAAGCTTCGCTAATCAAAGTCTCACCATAGGGTAAACCGTAACCTACCTCGAAAGCCGAACAACAAAGTCTCCAACAATCACACCTTATTCTTTCCTTTCCTTCGAGCCTCAAGATAATGAAAGTCTAAGCATATTTGAATCATGAAATTAGAATCAAGAAAAACATCAATCAAACCCTACTTTAATTCAAAACCCCAATTCCCAACCTATGAAATGAGGTTTATGAACTAGAAAGGGGAAATTAGGAATCTAAAGGTTTCAACATGAAATTATGCTCTAGGTGATCAATTCCCATCAATTACAATCTAGGAGAACCAACAATTTACATAAATTCGGGTTCTAGGCAAAAATCCCAAATTTGGGTATAAACCCTAACTTCTAATCCCGTAACTTAGCCACTAATTTCGAAGAATCAAGCAATCATAGGTTCTAGTCATCAATTCCATGCTTAAATAAGCTAACCCAATCAATAAATCAAGATTTAGAAGCCTAGAGTGAATAACTCATGGAACCCTCTTTTAATCATCAAACCCTTAAGGAACTATCATGATAATGAAATCCTAATGTGATTAAGGACAATGAAATAGCAAAGAGAAAAGAAGAACTTACCACCAAAAGTTTCTCCCAAAAATCACCTTGAAAAGCTGTCAATTACTACAAAGTCGAAATAATAAAGAATGAGTGACTTAGGGCTTTTAATACTCATTTAATGAAATAATCTGCCCGATACCGCTTCTATGACAACGGGACCTCTGCGGCGGTCCTGCCTCAACAGCCACTCAGACCGTCACGACGATCAGCCAACAAATTGCACTTAGCCGTTGTTGCAGCAAGTCTACCGCTATAGCGGTGCCACTGCTGCGATAATGGTGCCGCTATAGCAGGTACCAGAACCAGAATTTCCAAAATCACAATCTCAACCCGAAATCCTGACTATCACCCGAGGCCATCTGCTCACATACCATATTTGTAGACATACATAAAAGCATTCCACGAACGCTCTTGTCGCCTCAAAATTCCCATCAGAGGTCTCGTTGACCGAGTCAACCCCTAATACCTTAAACCTAACTCCCCAACCTAAGTCCCAAAATGCGCCCGAGTCTATTGAAAATCGAACCAGATATGTACAGAAGTTTTAAAAGACCATCTTGACCTCTTGAAAGTGACGAATTCCCGAAAAAGGTCCGTTTACCCAAAATTCAACTTGAGTCAACTCTTTTCGCTTAAAGCCCAAATTTCCCAAAAAGTTGCTCGAATCATATATTAATACCTCAAAAAATGTGTCAACGATCCCTTCGGGTCAAAAGTGAGCTAACAAGCTCGGGAGAAAGTCAAAAAGTGCTGAAAAGACTATAATGACCAAGCGGGTCGTTATATCAGATACCAATTAAACCATCACTGGTCCTCGAGTGATGAAGGGAAAGGAACGGGGAAGTACCTGAATCAGCAAACAACTGAGGATATCGGCTACGCATGTCTGAATCAGTCTCCCAAGTGGCCTCCTCCATAGGACGATACTCCATTGCACCTTCACAGAAGCAAGCTCCTTAGACCTCAACTTTCGAACCTGCCTATCCAATATCGCAATAGGTTCCTCCTCATAAGTCAAATTCTCATCAAGTAATATCGAATCCCAACAAACAATATAGGTACCATTGACATGGTACTTCTTTAGCAGAGACATGGAAAACAGGATGAACTCCCGCCAAGCCTGGCGGCAAAGCCAACTCATAGCCAACATCACCCACACGGTCAACAA
Organism: Lycium barbarum; assembly: GCF_019175385.1. Lineage (NCBI taxonomy): Eukaryota > Viridiplantae > Streptophyta > Magnoliopsida > Solanales > Solanaceae > Lycium > Lycium barbarum. Next base: position 36,340,873 of record NC_083347.1, read on the forward strand.
TCTGAAATGGCCTAATAGACCTCGGACTCAACTTGCCTCTCTTCCCAAACCTCATAACACCCTTCATGGGTGAAATCATCAATAGAACCTGATCACTAACGGCAAACTCTAAATCTCGGACCTTCCGATCCATATACATCTTCTGTTGACTCTGAGCGGCCAAAAGCTTGGCCTGAATGAACCTCACCTTCTCAAAAGACTCTCTCAATAGATCTGTACCCCAAGGTTGAACCTCAAATGCATTAAACCAACCAACCGAAGATCCACATCTCCTACCATACAAAGCCTCAAAAGGCATCATGTCGATACTCGAGTGATAACTGTTGTTATATGCAAACTCTGCCAATGCAAGAACTGATCCAAATGACCACCAAAGTCTATAACGCAAGCTCTCAACATATCATCGCGCACCTGAATGGTCCGCTCGGACTGCCCATCAGTCTAGGGGTGGAAAGCTGTACTAAGATTCACTTGGGTACCTAACACATCATGAAAAACTCTCCAAAAATGGGAAGTGAAGATAGTACCCCGATCAGATATGATAGAAATAGGAACCCCATGTAATCTCATAATATACCGAATGTACAATTTGGCTAACTTCTCTGCAGTATAGGAAATATGAACTGGAATGAAATGAGCGGACTTAGTCAACCGATTAAATATCACCCAAATCGAATCAAACTTACCCAGGGTCTTCGGAAGACCCACAACGAAATCCATGGCAATCCTCTTCCACTTCCACTCGGGAATGGGCATTCTCTGAAGCACTCCACCAGACGCTGGTGCTCATACTTAACTTGCTGAAAATTTCCACACTTAACCATAAAATCGGCTATATCCCTCTTCATACGACGCCATCAATAGTGCTCCCTCAAATCATGATACATCTTAGTTTCCCCCGGAAGAATGGAATATCGAGAGCTATAGGCCTCAGTCAAGATCAATGAATCAAGTCACCAACACGAGGAACTCACATGCGCCCCTTAACCCTCAAAGTACCCTCAGAATCAATCATGCACTCACCCCTCAGAACCCTATCTCGAATCTTGCTCAACTGAGCATCCTAAACTGATGAGTCCTGATCTGATCTAATAAGGATGATCTCGCCTCTACACAAGCTAAACCTGTGCCTGGGGCTGAAATATCAAGATGAACGAAACTGTTGGCCAGAGTCTGAGCCTCCATGGCCAACGGACGCTCGGAGAAAACCAAACGGGCTAAACTCCCCATACTCGTGGCCTTACGACTCAAGGCATCAGCAACAACATTAGCTTTCCCTGGATGATAAAGAATAGAGATGTCATAATCCTTCAGAAGCACCATCCATCGGCGCTGCCTGGAATTAAGATCTCTCTAGTAAACACATGCTGAAGGCTACGGTAATCAGTGAAAACCTCACAATGCACAACATACAAGTAATGCCTCCAAATCTTCAAAGCAAAGACCATGGCCAACAACTCCAAATCATGGGTGGGTAATTTTTCTTATGGATCTTCAACAGATGGGAAGCATAGGCTATGACTCTATCTTCCTGCATCAACACAGCACCCAAACCCACACGGGATTCATCACAATAAACTGAGAAATCCTTACCCTCCACGGGTAATGCTAAAATCGGTGCTAAAGTCAAAAGGGTCTTGAGCTTTTGAAAGCTTTCCTCACAATCATCGGACCACTAGAAGGGAACATATTTTTGAGTCAATTTGGCCAACGATAAAGTAATAGAAGAAAACCCCTTCACAAATCGGTGGTAGTAACTGGCCAACCCCACGAAACTATGGATCTCGGTCACAGTAGTGGGCCTCACCCAATCCCTCACAACCTCAATCTTCTGAGGATCAACCATGATCCCGCCCTTAGACACAGCGTGGGCCAAGAATGTAACAGACTCCAACCAAAACTCGTACTTCGAAAACTTAGCAAACAAGCTATTCTTCTTCAACAACCCAAGTATAGTGCAAAGATGGATTTCATGCTCCTCTCTACTCTTGGAATACTCCAAGATATCATCAATAACCACAATTACAAATGAGTCAAGGAATGGCCTAAAGATGCCATTCATCAAAGTCATGAATGCAGTCGGGGCATTGGTAAGCCCAAATGACATTACCAGAAACTCATAATGCATATATCTCGTCCGAAAAGCTGTCTTCGGAATATACTCGGCCCTAATCTTCAGCTGGTAGTAGCCTGAACGCAAGTCAATCTTCGAAAACATTGAAGCACCCTGAAGCTGGTCAAATAAATCACTAATACGAGGTATAGGATATTTGTTCCAAATAGTAACCTTGTCCAACTGGCGATAATCAATGCATATCCTCATAGATTCATTTTTCTTCTTCACAAACAACACAAGAGCACCTCAAGGGGAGACACTTGGTCTAATGAATTCCTTGCTCAATAAATCCTGTAATTACTCCTTAAGCACTCTCAACACAGTAAGTGCCATCCGATATGGTGGAATAAAAATAGGGCGAATGCCCGGATCCAAGTCAATATGTGATGAGGTGGCATACCCGACAGATCAGATGAGAATACCTCCACGAACTCGCTCACAATGGGAATGGACTCAAGGGGTGGAGATGCAACAGTAGTATCACGCATATCAGCCAAATAAGCTAAACACCCCCTTGTTGACTAATTTCTTCGCTTGAAGGAAGGAAATAATCTTCTTCGGAGCAAGGCTAGGAGTAACCCTTCACTCAAGTCTAGGAATGCCTAGCATAGCTAAAGTAACTGTCCTGGCATGACAGTCGAAGATCGCATGATAAGGAGAAATCTAGATCATACCCAAAATAATATCAAAATCCATCATATCAAGTATCATCAAATCTTCCCAAGTGTCATAACCCATAAAGCTAACCAAACACGACCGATAAACTCAATCAACCACAACAGAATCTCCGACCAGAGTAGACACATGAATAGGTAGAGCCATGCTATCATAAGGCAAATCCCAATAAACGGCATGATATGCAGACACATGTGAATAAGTGGATCCAGGATCAAATAATACAAATCCTGCTCTATGTCAGACAGAAACGGTACCTGAAATAACAGCATCTGAGGCCTCTGCCTCGGGTTTACCTGGGAATGTGTAACACTGGGACCCACCACGTCTAGGCTGTGATCCACCTCTCAAACTTTGGGACACACCTCTACTATTTTAGGTCGCATCTCTAGAGACCTGTGAACCACCGTGGCCTGACTGAGCACCGCCTTTCTGAGAAGTACCACCTTTGCTACCCGAAGCTGCCGGAGTCCTCTAGAACTGATGACCCTGCCTGGGTCGTGGACACTCTCTAGAAAAATGATTGAGCTCTCCACACGAAAAATAACCCCTAGAAGGTGGAGACTGATGGACTGAAGCAGATGACCCAGATGGACCAGCTCTATCTACTGGTCGAGAGAACGAGTTCTCAGAAGCTCTCTGCCTGGATGGCCCACTGGAAGAAGCCTGCAAGGCTGAATAACGAGCCAAATGCAAGTAGCGAGTAACATAGGCATCCATAGACAATCCCCTCTGCTGTAGATGGAGAAACGCGTCTACAAGCAATGAAATACCTCCACCAAGTCTTCGCGTCACCGTAAAATTGGTAGGACACATAATCAACTCCACGGACTCAACAATCCCCATCCTGTGTAGCAACTCATGTATTTCCAAGATGAACTCATACGCATCTTCTCCAGAAGTACCTGAGAATCTCGGCTGCTTCAACTTTCTAAACCTCCCAACTAACTCCTGATCAGTCAAGGTCATAACAGGGCCCTCCACGAGTCTAATATCATCTCTTGGGGCTGGTACTGCATCCATCTGTGGAGCCATAGCCACAGCAGGGTGCGCTGTAAGAGTCGGTCTTTACTCAGGGGTCTGCACCCCAACTCTAGTCTGTGATCCTCCGCTCGGAGAGGAAACGCCAGTGGTAGCCTACTGTGCATCCAAGTGGAGTAGAACATGAGCCATGGTATCCCACATCATCTGTACTGAAGTGGCCTCGGGGTGTGCCAGTGCTGGAACCACATCATCCTCGACGGCCTAGTCTCGAACCTACTGAACCTCAAGCTCTGGAAACAGAGATCTGTCATGTCCTTGATCTACCGCAGGAGCCTTGGCCCTAGCTGGGTTAGCCCTACAACCTCTATCTCGACCGCGTCCCCTAGATATCGCTTGCCCCCTGTGCCAGCCGCAACTATGGGCTCCAGCACCTAGTCTTGGGCAATCGTAGCTCGAGTCCTCACCATATGTGAGGGAAGAGATAAAAATCAGATAACAATTCGATTGTTCCAGATACTAATTAGAATAAAGTATTACAAAAGAAAGAAACGAAGTGAAGTTTCTTAAATGTCCTATAGCCTCTCGTAGATAAGTACAGAGTTTATCGTATCGATCCACGAGACTCTACTATCCACTCTCTTGTATTATAGACCGGTTAACCTAGATAAAAGGTATAGTTGATTGAGAGTCGGCAAGAATGAGATACATCATGGGATTACTTGAATCAATTTGATTGTTGCGTGAGCTTAAGAAAGAAAGTCTACAAAAATGGACTGGGTGATATAAGGACAATCTCGTGGGGTACTTTCTGACAGGCGTAGCTGATATCCTTAGTTATCTCCGATTTAGGTACTTTCTCGTCCTCTCTTCCTTGTCGCTCGAGGATGAGCGATTATTTAATTAGTATCTGATGTAACAACCCGTTTAGTTGTTATTTCATTTTTTACCCTTTTGATTCATTTTGAGCTTTATTAGCTCATATATTGGCCCGCGGGGACCGTTGGCATGCTTATCGCAGTTAATTAGGGTAAGTTTTGGGGAAATTTTTACTTAAAGCGAAAAACGGTTCCTCAAGTTGACTTTTGGGTAAACGAACCTGTTTTGAGAATTCGTCGATTCCGAGAGATCCAGATGGTCTTTTAGAACTTAGGTGCATATTCGATTCGGTTTCCAATGCACTCGGGTGTATTTTGGGACTGCGTTTAGGGAGTTAGTTTGAGGTATCGGGGGTTGACTCAGTCAACGAGACCCCGATGGGAATTCTCAGGCCACGAGTGCATTCGTAGTGTGTTTTTATATATGTCTACATGTCTGGTTTATGAGCAGATGGTCTCGAGTAATAGTCGAGATTTCTGGCTGAATTGTGAAACTTGGTTTTGGGATTCTGGTGTCTGGTGTCCGCTATGACGACACCAGAACTGCTATAGGGGCACTGCAAAGCTACAAAGTGAGAAACTGGGTTGACCGCCATTGTGGTTTGAGAATATGCTGTAGCGGAACTGTCGTAGCGGTCCCGATGCCGCAGAAGCAGTGATGATAGGATTTGTGTCTTAAAAGCAATTAAAAACCCCAACCTCTTGTCACTATTTCATATTCATATTTTGAGGCTTGGGAGGCGAATTTTAGAGGGTTTTGGCTATTTCTTCACAAAGGTAACTTCCTTGGTCTTAGAATCCTCCATATACTTCCATTAATCATTAATCTAAGGCTAGAATCCATAGAATCTAGAGGAATCAACTGGGGTTTTCATGAAAGTTCATAAAAATGGTTTAGACCCTCGATGTTGATTACGTTGATGAAAATTGGTTGGGTTATTATAGAATTTGATATACCTAATGATTGCCAACTATTATCTTCCATTATTAGCGGTTAATTCTTGAATTGGGAAGTTAGGGTTCATACCCAAATTTGGGGGTTTTGCCTAGAACCCGAATTTAAGTGATTTTTTAGTTCTCCTAGCTTATAATTGATGGGAATTGATCACCTAGGATATCAATTTCATGTTGGGACCTATAGATTTCTAATTTCATCTTTCTAGTTCATAAACCCCATTCCATAGGTTGGGATTTGGGTCTTGAATAGAAGTAGGGTATGATTGATGTTCTTCTTGTTTCTAATTGTATATTTCGGATATGATTAGACTTCCATTATCGCGAGGCTCAAAGGAAAAGAAATACTAAGGTATGATTGTTAGAGACATTGTTGTTCGGCCTTCCAGGTAGGTTAAGGTTTACCCTATGGTAAGACTTCGATTAGCGAAGCATATATTTAGACGATATTTTCGGAGAATGCATGTAAACCTTCGGGTATGAAGTTGGGTTGGATATTTCCTTAGGTTGGTCTTTGTTGTATAATTTGGGGGCTAGCCACCCCGTTGTGTTGTGACTTATCTTGTTATACTTATTGTTGGCTCGTTGCCACGTGAGATATTAGATATAGGTGACTAGTGATATATCTTGATGATGGTACTGTAGCACCTTACTTGTTGATGTTGAGACAAGGATTGTGATTCTATTGTGGCTTATTGTGTAGCCTTTTATTGATATTGTTGGTGTGCCCGTGTGTGGTACTGTTTGAGATTGATTTCATTATTAATATTGCACATATTCCTTGAATGCATTCTCATCCTTCATGATATATTGTTGGTACATTGATGATATACAAGAAAACACTGTTATGAGCTGGGCTCAGTTGGATGAGAGTGACATGAGGACCGCTGTCCAATGTTTATCCCGGAATCGAGGTATGAGTGCTGGTAGCAATTGTCGAGGTCTTTGCCGGAATCGTGTGGGTACATGGACTTCGCGAGTCCCCCATGGGTTGTGCTGCTGAGATGTGATGTTCCATCATCGGAGTATATGTGTACGGTGCATATGCATTGCATTCACACTTCATACATTATTGCATTACATTGTATCATATGGCTTCCTGTGATTTATCGTGATACCATTGTGATACACGAATTTGGTGTTGATATACTGAGACCTGGTACATTTGGGCTTAGACCTGTGGTAGGAATTGTGATATACAGATTCGGCAATGATATACTGAGACCTAGCCTAATTGGACGTTATATGCGTGATATATATTACGATTGATAGAATCGGATTGGATATATTGAGACTTGGCACAGTTGGGTTTAGATGTTATAACATAGGTGATGAATTGTACTTGGTTACTGGCTCGTGATTGACTTATACCTTGTTGATTCACCTGTTTATCTTACTTTATTGTCTTGGTATATGTTAGCTCGTCTTAGTTGTCCTATGTTACCTACTAGTAAGTGTTGTTTGTACTGACCTGCATTTGCTATCAGGTGGGGTCGACGTCTACCCCTCGTGGCTGAGAGTTCGAGGCTGTTGATTCTAGTCTGTTGGGGTGAGCATGTGGACGCTTCGCCACCCAAAGACGCTTCTTCCATTATGTCTTACTTTGTCATTCTGAGACATTATTGAGACTATTGATGTATTATTATTACTTCCAGACTTATAGATTTTAGTTAGATGCTCTTGTACGACCAGACCAGATACTGGGGTGGTTTTTGATTTACTTTCACATTTATTATATACTCATATGTTAGACTTTGTTACTTATCTTCTTCGGCTATTTATACTGTGTTTGTGAATGTTGGATTAAGGGTTCGCCTACCGAGATGGGATAGGTAGGTGCCCGCTCGACTTTGCGAAATTGGGTCATGACACAATTGTAGCCACAATTAATACGTAACTAATTGTAGTCAATTGCAATCATAGTCATGCAAAATTGTATAATTGAGATGTAATTGACTATTTATTTAATTAATCAATTTTTTTGAATTAATAGAGTAAATATTTGTCAATTTGATATCTGATAATTCAAACAATTAATTGCATGATTATTTTGAATTAATTTTGGCAAATACTTTAGTATTGATGAAAAAGGTGTAACATACTTTAAATGACTTACAATGTATATTTAAAAATTATTTTGCTAATTGAAATGGCAAACTGTTATCACAAACAATTTTGTAAAAATCATTTTGGTTTATAAAAAAATACATATTTCACTCTGTTTGAGATCCAAGAACTCTGAGTAATTAAATAAAATTATTGGAGGTCAAAAATTAGGTGTCAACACTAGTATCACCCATCAACCTTGCAAATCCAACCATTGTTGCGTATATCACAAATTCAACAAGCTCACGGCCTAAAAATGATCCCTTTATCACTAATCTCGAGATATCAAGTGGACCTACGAACCAACCCTTACTGACTGCCTATTCACATAATGGTTCGATTTCCATAGGTAACTTCTCCCACTTGCCCTGATGCCAATAGAAATTTCCTTAAAGAATTGTCAAACCACCAGTCCTTAATCCACCACCACAATGTCATCTAGTCAAAACTCCACTTAGCCTTTCATACTCCCATGCATTATCAGATATATCATACCTTGTGCTCCCTTTAGATGAATACTTTACCATTTTTCTTGTCGTGTTACCAAACTTGGACTATTTGGTTTCTCTTCGATATACCTCAACTCCGTAGGTGGAAATAAAACTCTTCACACAAACCCCCTAGCAAGTCTAACCACTTCGGACCTCATCACAACCGATCACCTTTCATGTCTTTGCCCTTTCCCAACTTCTCTTCACAATCTTAACATGGGGACTATTCTCTCATATGACTAATTGATCCTCCCATGTTTAAACTTGTCTTCAAGATACCAACATATGTGCCCTTACATTACTGAATCTTTGACTTCTTGTTAATACGCCTGCATCGTACAACTGTCGTAATAAATCCGGACGATGTTGAAGTATTCCATACCAATCACTACTTGAGTACATCATCCTTGATATGTCAAACCTCCTCGAATGCAGTCTTTAAAACTGCAACACTTATGACTTAGTTACTTCGCTAACCATACGAATTCAAATCATAGACTCTCTTTCCATCACCCATTATACCATAATGTACTTCTTCGACTTTCGAGCAACTAACCATTGAAAACATAGAGATCATGCAATCCTTTGTACCATCACTCCCATTTCCTAAGGACATCACTGAACTAAAAGTCTGAACCAAAACCTCACTCAACTGAGTCTTCAAGCCATAGCTCCAATTTGAACTTGATCTCACGTCCTTATCATAGTGACGTATCTCGTACCATACCGTGATGTCACATCCAATCGCTCGTGTGCAAATCCGAGTACGTGTCCTCACCATTAGTGAGAAATTGAAACAAAGAAGTTTAAACTTTAAATGGAATAACATATGCACGATAAGGAATGAAAGAATGGAAGTTTCCTAAGTTTTATAGCCTCTGGAAGATAGGTATGGAGCTCATCGTACCGATCCGCAAGACTCTACTAGACATTTCTCTTATACTCATGAGACCGGCGAACCTACTGCTCTGATACCATATTTGTCACGACCCAGAATCCTAAATAGTCATGAGGGCACCTATCCTAACCCATAGGCGAATAAATTTAAGTGTGAAAATTAAAGGAAAACAACTCAACGTACTAAATATGCCTTAATAACTTAAATATGAATAAGTCTAAGGCAAACACCTTCCCAAGACTTGCAAGTCATAAGTACAAGATCTACTAATCCAGAATACAAGTCTTAAATTACTACAAAACACTGTCTGAAATGGAGAAAGACAAAAAGTAAAGATAGGAAAGAAGTATGGTGTTGTGGGACCATCATTCGCTTACCCTAGACTCCAAAGTATGCCCCAGTGATCAACAGAATCTCGACCTCTACTCGTACCCGGATCCGAGCCTGCACACAAAAGATGCAGCAAGTGTAGAGAGAGTATGGAAAGCACGTGTACCCAGCAACATCATTGACCGTCCCTAAACTATAGCGATGACGAGGGTTGGTGCTTTCGATACTCCTCTTCTTGCTTTGTTAGTTTCAACAGTCATAGTTTACAAGCATTTAGTAAATAAAGAAGATTTCCACAATTCATTCGGATTATAAGGTCCATTCTTTTTTAAGTATAATCGTGAATATTTAACCTTTTTCATCATTTAAGACAAGTATGATTATAATGCTTCAATATTTTCATACATTAGGACAAGTATAGGCATAAAGATCCGGTAAAGATCTCATTTTTCTATCAATTATAACAAGTTTAAGCCCAAGGATCCCACCTTTATATCACTTATGACAAGTTTAAGTATATAAAGATCCCATCTTTATATCAACTAGGGCACAGAAGGCATGAAATCAAGTCATACAAGCATAAATAGCATAAGATGCAAGTGAATGCATGCAATGCAATAGCCATATGTACCGGTGTACACACGCTCCTACAGTAGGTTTCACGTGACCCACGGGGGACTCATGAGGTCCATATACTCACCCGAAATACGAGATCACATCAGGTCTTAGCCGTTTTGACTACAATATCATCATCACTCCTTCCATGTACCATATCTAATATCCGTCCTCCCAGGCCCTTGCCTTGTATTTCATCAATCAAATGCCAATAATATCATGCAAGTATGAATGGATATACGATACCATGCAAATGCACATTATCAAATATATATGTCCTTGTCATAGTTTAGACGAGTTGTGGAGTGATGAATATAAATCAAGTCATTATTCACATTATTCAATCAATGGTGGCCATCAGAACCCAAATAAACAGCAATCATACCGACCTAAATGGATTTATCCAGCATTCCTCATGGACCGAAGGCTAAACATATAATCTCTATTATTTCACATAATTATTTCATATTTTAGTTACTCATAAAGTTACACCGGTACTAGCACAAGTGCTCGTCACCTCAGGAGTATGGGACCCCAAATTCCGTGTTTCGCCCATTTATTTTATTAACCAACCTATAACACTATATATAGGGTCTAGTAAGTCTAAACTTGCCTTAGATTTGAAGTCCTATAGCTCACGAATGGATTACCTTTCATCAATGCCTCCAAACGATCCCAACCTTCATCCGAGCAAAGATTAAGCCTTCTACAAGCTCTACCGCGTCTAAATTTTTCAAATGAATTAAATCTAGTCAAAATAGTATTCTATGAAGTTAGACAAGTCCAACGATACCCATATTGCTATACTTTGTTTCGAAACCCAAAAACGGACCTAAAAAGCCAATCCTGAGCCCACAAGGACAAAACGGGAAAATTTGACATAATTTCATCTTACCCATAGCTCATAGGTCCTAAATCTATATAATCAGCAAATTTCTTCCATGGGTTGCCCCTCAAATCAAAGATTTTTCATTTCTCAAAAACCCCAAATTCTACAACCCAAACACGGATAAAATTAATAAACAACGGAAATAATCATGGGGAAACACCAAAATAAAGGTTATCTACTTACCTAATTTCAAAAACGAGAAGATAGCCACCAAAATCGCCTCAAACTGAGCTTTGGAACTTAAAATATATCTGAAATACTCTAAATCCCAATCTGGTTTTTAAAATACTATCCCGACATTTTTTTTCTTCACCGCGATCGCGACCCCCAAATCTCACCAGAAAACTAGATTTTCTTCCATTTGCTTCCAATCTTTATTCAACATCCGAAACTCATTCGGAACCATATATGCTTTTCAATCATAAAACACGCTATGAACCTAATCACGCACTCAGAATTTTCAATAAAAGGTCATCTTGAACCGGTATTGACCAAGGTCAACTCCCTTAAAATACTAGATTTTCAACCAATAATCTAAATCACACCCGAATACCTCGGGAACCGAATCGAACCAACAGTCCAACTAAGTCAAAAATCACATTCCGGACCTAATAGAATCGACTAAACTTCAGAAATGATGAATTTACCTCTGATGTTGACTTTGGTCAAACTTCCTTATTTTCTTAACTTAAGCACTTCCAGTTTTGCTAAATTCAATCTGAAACTCACTCGATTATCTCGGGAACAGCGCCACCCATCCTCGCAAGTCATAAATACCTAGATGAAACTACAGGAAAACATTTTGGGAAAAACAAGCCTAAAAGCTTAAAATGACCAAGCGAATCGTTACAACTTCAAAACAGTTTCAGCAAATACCTTACACCCATGAGCCAACATTAGAGAAGGGAGATTCGTTTAGCTTGGTTCCAGCGTTGGAGCTTCAGCTGCAGCAGACGAAAACATCATACTAATCTAAATAACGGAGATATTTTACGATATCTCTCATCCACAACCACTAGTTCACGTCCATCACCACAAACTCACCGAAATCTACCAAAAACACCGGCCCTAGCCCTAGAAATACGGTGTGTATACGTTGTATGAATGTATATAAAGTGTACATTCCGTGTATCTCATAAAATACAAGTGTAATACTGTAAAATATAGTGACATACAAGTGTTTCTTTGTGATGATTAAGGTGGTATCTGGTGGTGATATAAGTGTATCTCATAAAATACAAGTGTATGTTGTACGTATGTAAAGTGTATGTTGTATGCATATCATTTGTACGTGTGGCGTTTAGGGCTGATAGTTGTAAAGTGTATTGAAGTAAATGGAAGTGTATGTAAATTGATATTGTATCTGAGTGATTTAAATTAGCAGAGATATTGTATGTGCACAGATACAATGTATTTTACTTGTGCGGGGATACTGTATAGTTTGCTTGTATGCGGATCAATATTCTGTTACATTTTGAAACAACCCGTTGCTACATTTCATAAATACACAAACTATCGCTATGTTTCTTAATTAGGGGCAAAACTATCGCTATTTATGATAATTTCTCTTCAAACATTCTAATATGGACTTGAATAATAATACAATTGGGATAATTTGATACCGCCCACACATCTAACTAACCAATTCTAACCCAATTATTAGTTTATTACCCATCTATCCCTATTTTCCCACCGACGCTGGAAAAACCTGCACTACAGACAGCTCTCTTCACTACAGGTGGAGAGATGATGCAATACCACAAGCTACCACGAGCTTCGTCCCTCACCCCACTCTCTCTGTTTTGGCTATCAAGCCATAAAAGTTCGGATCAGGCCGGAAAGTTTCAACTGTGGCAGTTTGTATTTTGACTATTCTGCTAGATCTGTCCGATAATGGTACTGAATTGGTTCTTTCTGAATCTTTGCGTGGGGGGGGGGGGGGGGGGGGGGGATGATTTTGTTACTACTTACTAATGGGAATGCCCAATTTTGACAAAAAAAACGATTGCCCGTAAGGTTTTTGTCTAAGCGTCTGAATGAATTTTTTACCTTTGTGAAGGATATTTCACTGTCATATAGTGATGATTCATATTTGATGCTGTAGTATATGTAATATTTTTATATAGCTATACAGAACAGATACATAATCTATATACTATAATTTGAGTTTGTTTAATGTGTTTATACAAAGCACATGCATTTTATATACAAAGTATATTAGTGTATATATATAGCTAACCTTTATATACATTGTAAATTTGAGTTGGTTTCATGTGTTTATACAAAGCATAAACACACACACACCCCGATGATACAATAGGCTATATCGATTGCAAACTAGATGTGTGGATTGTATATATGAGTTATTTCCCTCAATACAATTCTGGTAGAGGTGGTGGCAATAGTGGGCTTATTTAAAAGGTCCAAGTAACAACTTCTAATCCTATATATAAATAGAATAAAGGGAAAAGGGTCAGATTTGCCCTTGTACTTTCACAAATAAGTTGCATTTGCCATTCATAATACTTTTTCAATATATTTGTCCTTGTTATCCAATTTTAGGGTCATATTTGTCCTTGTACTCTTAAAGAAAAACCATATTTATCCCTATTCTGATAAGTCCCCGTGTCCCACCTTAATTTTTCTATGTGGCTTTTTTCTCAATTAAATATGCTCACCCATTTAAACTCTTTTAATCCATCCGTTCGACTCGGCCTACTAAAAAAATAAAATCCAGCCTAAAATCCAGCCAATTTCTTTCTCGAATTTCCCTTCTTTTGGGGTGGTCTTTAAATTTTGCCCCTCAAATTGTTGGTCCTTAAGTTTTGCCCTTCGCCTAAAACTCATGAGTTCCGGGTTCGAACCCCTGCTCAGTCAAAATTTTTTAAAAAAAATTCGCAAGGCAAAGTTTGAATTCCGCTTTGTCCCCTCCGGCAGACTTTGCCTTGAGGCATATATTTTTTTTATTTTTTTTTACTTTTCAAGGCAAACTTTTAGTTATGCCTTAAGAAAAAATTTCACTTTATGGGGCATACTTTTAGTTATGCCTTAACTAAAAGTGTGTCCCATAAGACATAACTAAAAGTATGCCTTTTAAGGCAAAAATTTTCCTCAAGGCATAACTAAAAGTTTGCCTTATAAGGCAAAGTCTATACCTGAAGGAAAAGTTCTGCCTTATGAGACATACTTTTGGTTATGCATTAACTAAAAGTCTGCCCCATAAGGCATAACTAAACTATGTCTTAAGGAAAAATTCTACCTTATGAGGCAGACTTTTAGTTATGCCGGATCCGGCATAACTTTAGTTTTTTCTTAAGGAGTGTATGCCGGATCCGGCATACACGCCCCGAGCCTTGCCTTGCGAAATTATTTTTTTATTTTATGCTTGAGCGGGGGTTCGAACCTAGAACCTCAAGTATTCGCTCACCTTTTCAAGCGAAAGACAAAACTTAAAGATCAAAAATATGAGGGCCAAAATTTAAAAACCACAAATATGAGGGACAAAATTTAAAGACCACCCCAAAAAAAGGACAATCCGCGCAAAAAAATGATTTTCATCTTCTTCTTCTTCTTTATTCTTTTGAATACCCACCCAAAGCATCAAAGCTTGTTGGTTCATGAAAGAATAGGAGGACATAGAGGACATAGAACGTATCCATAGCTAAAGCTAGGAGATGGCATGAAACGGACAAGCCCAATTCAGCCAAATAATAACAGCATAACACCTGGAAAATACTAGGTGAAGATCAAGTGTGAGGAAAAGACCTAATCTAACATAACTTGTAACTTAACATTTTTTTGCACGGATTGCCCTTCTTTTGGGTTGGTCTTTAAATTTTGCCCCTCATATTTGTATTCTTTAAATTTTGCCCTTCGCTTGGATACCTGAGGTTCTGGGTTCGAACCCCCGCTCAGGCATAAAATAATAAAAAAAAATCGCAAGGCAGAGGTGGGGGGAGTGTATGCCGGATCCGGCATAAAGTCCTTAAGGAAAAACTAAAGTTATGCCGGAGGGAGCATAACTTTTCCTCAAGGCATAGTTTAGTTATGCCTTATGGGGCAAAACTTTTCCTTAAGGAACTATGCCTTATGGGACAGACTTTTAATTAAGGCATAACCAAAAGTATGCCTCATAAGGCAGAACTTTTTCTTAAGGTATAGACTTTACCTTATAAGGCAGACTTTTAGTTATGCCTTAAGGAAAAATTCCGTCTTATGTGGCATACTATAAAAGTTTGCCCATTAAAAGTATGCCCCCACAGGCATAAACTTGTGAACGAATTACCAAAGTTATGCCGAACCCGGCATACTTATGCCAAGTCTGCCCATAAGGCATAAGTATGCCGGGTCCGGCATAAGTTTGGTAATTCCTTAACAAGTTTATGCCGGTGAGGCATACTTTTAATGGGCAAACTTTTATACCGGACCCGACATAAACTTGTGAAGGAATTACCAAAGTTATGCCGAACCCGGCATACTTATGCCAAGTCTGCCCATAAGGCATAAGTATATCGGGTCCGGCATAACTTTGGTAATTCCTTAACAAGTGTATGCCGATGGGGGCATAGCGAAATTTAAACTCTGCCTTGCAATTTTTTTTTTAAAATTTTGACTGTGTGGGAGTTCGAACCTGGAACCCATGGGGTTTAGCCGAAGGGCAAAATTTAAAGATTTCAAATATGAGAGGCAAAATTTAAATACCACCCCAAAAGAAGGCAATTCACATTGCGCGTAACTTAACTAAGCAGCACCCCGTTTGATGCTATGCTTGATTACTCCTATCAACATCACTATTTCATTTGTGTCATTTTTATATATTCTATTCGATGTAGCGATTAAGATTTTAACTTAACTTATGCCCTAAATTGACAGTTAAAAAGCTAGTTCAACAGAGAAAATATCACCATGAAAGAATAAGTTTTGAAGCTTTGAGTGGGTATTAAAAAGAGAACAGAAAAAAAAGAAGATGAAAAGCAAAGAAAATAGTTGAGTTTTAATTTTTTTAGTGGATCGGTTGATCGGATGATAGGTGGATTAAAAGAATTTAAATGGTTGTGTAGATCTAATTGAAATAAAAAGTCACTTAAGCGCCACATAAATAAAATTAAGTTGAGACATGAAAATCTAAAGGAGTTGGGATAAATATGATTTTCTTTAGAGTACAAGGGCAATTGCCCTAAAGTTGGACGACCCTGCAAATATTTTAAAATTATTTGTGAAAGTAAAGGCAAATCTCATCCTTTTCCGTAGAATATAATACACAACAGGATGCAACTAAATAGGTGGACACTGTCCAATTCTAGAGATCTCCAGACTCCAGAGTAGGGAAAAGATTTTATGAAGGGTTGTACTTGTCGCTTGGCATTTAATATGGATGATGAAATGAAATGCCATTGAGAATTGAATAGTAGTAATAGCAAATTGCGTGCTTTTAATGTGAGCTTTGAGAAACAAAATCAGAAGGCTATTGTCAGGTCCGCTTCATTCACAATCCAATATTCAATTTTCTCCTCGTATTGTTACTATTAGATAAAGAGATTTGTCCTTGGAAAGTGGAAACTTCAAATTCTAGACTAAAATATCCTGAGGTTCTTCTTTTTTTTTTTTTTTTTTTTTTGGTTGCTTCACGGCAAAGTTGCTTGGGGTATCGACCAAGGAAATCCCACACTATTTTCTTGCTTCATTGTCTATACATTTATGAAACGCTTCGTTACCTATATTAAAGAATATTCACATTAAATTATATAGAATAGGATGTGTAACAAGAATATACTCCCTCCGTCTAAAAATAAGTGTCGGTTTAGTAAAAAAAGTTGTCATAAAATAAATGTCGCTTTAGGAATTCAAGATAAAAAAACAGTATAGTTATTTCCTAATAACCTTATATGAAATAACTACTTCTTTTTAATAGTGCTCAATTCTCAAGAAACATCTAATAAATAGGGGTAACTTAATAAAATATACTCCCTCCAGCTCAAAAAGAATTTCACTTAGCTATGTACACACCCCTTAAGAAAATACTAACTTCAAGGCAAAAATATGTAATTTAACTTAGTTACCTCTAATTAAATAGGTATTGAGATTTGATCACTTAATAACTAATAAAGGAAAATCTAAAAATATAAGGTTAATTCTTTTTTTATTTGGTCTTAAGCTCGTTTCACGTCCGTCAAGAAAAACAATAAATACAAGGTACTCCCTCAGATTCAAAAAGAGTGTCCATTTAGCCTATATTTTTTTGTTCAAAAACAGTGTCCACTTAGCTATTTACACACCCCTTAAAAAAATGCTAACTCCAAGGCAAAAATATGTAATTTGACTAAATTACCCCTAATTAAATAAGTATTGAGATTTGGTCACTTAATACTTAATAAGGACAAATCTGAAAAAATAAGGTTAATTATTTCTTGATTTGATAAGTGGACACTCTTTTTGAACCAAAAAATAAAGGCTAAGTGGGCATTCTTTTTTAATCGGAGAGAGTACCTAATATTTATTATTTTTCTTAATGAACGTGAAACGAACTTAAGTGACACTCATTTTGAGACGGAGAAAGTATATATTAGTAACGTAGATATTAATTTATTCAAAAATAAAAATATTCTCTCTCTCTCTCTCTCTCTCTCTCTCTCCTCTCTCTCTCTCTCTCTCTCTCTCTCTCTCTCTATATATATATATATATATATATATATATATATATATATATATATATATATATATATATATTAATTATTATTTTTTTATTAAGTTACCCCTATTTATTAGATGTTTCTTGAGAATTGAGCATTATTAAGAAAAAGTAGTAGGAAATAACTATATTATTTTTTGTCTTGAATTCCTAAAGCGACACTTATTTTTGGATAATTGTTTTTTACTAAACCAACACTTATTTTTAGACGGAGAGAGTATATACTAGTATCGTAGATATTAATTAATTCAAAATATAAATATTCTCTGAATTAACCGTATAACAATATATCTGTATAAATATTTTTTGCTACACTGGGTGTGTTGTTATTGTACTTACCGTATAAATATTTTTTGCATTATAATTCTCGGGAACTAACATGAGAAGCAAACGATCCATTAGTTACTTAACTTTTTAATGTAAGGGTCTGTTTGGAAAGCCACCAGTTAATTGGAATTGGTGCAATTACTAGGGTAGTAATTATACAGCCTAGTAATTACATAAACTTGTATGTTTGTCATAAAGTAATTGCAGTGTAATTACAAGCGTACTGTTTGGTTACATAAGTGTAATTACACAGATTGATTAAATTTTAAAAATTAAAAATTAATTATCAAAAAATAAAATTTAATATTCGACATATATGTACCTTTGCAAATGATATTAAATTAGGTATTTAAGATACATATTGTTTCTTAAGAATATATTAATTCATAATCATATATTTCTCAAATTAATAATACTTTAATTTAATTAATTATAAAAAAATAAAAGCATACATTTTGTAAGAATCATGGACGACGCGTTTGAAAAAATATTTATAAATATAATGTCATAACATTATTCAAATATTTGATTAAAAAAAACAATCTATCAATTCTAATGAATAAAGAACGGCACGCAATGTGAAATAACAAGTCAATACTACTAAAGCAAATAAATTGGAACCGAAAATGTAACATAAATTCAAAATCTATTATTTTGACAACAAAGACACTTTGAATAATTTTAGGGTTCCAATTTAATAGTAAAAGCAATATGAATTTGAATAAAACACATAGCCGAAAATAACTAATGACGCTTGGGTGCTAGTCTAGAAATCTTTGAGATGCTATTTCAATCACTATAACGAAGTTGAGTGAGACCTCCATTTTCATTAGCCTGCCTAGCATCTTAAGTGCTGTATTGTGTACGAGGTTGTATCAGAAGTGCGAGGTTGTCACATATGCTCCTACAGAAAAGAAGATTTTTGCACATTATTCACTTTAGATTACAGCCTAATTATAATTGTGATATTTTACAAAGCACTTATTAATAATTGATATATTATTAATGAGCAATTACATGGAACTACTAGAAGTTAAGGTTGAAAAATGAGGAGAAAGAAAATGAAAGATAAATATTGTAAAAATAAAAATATATTTTAAACAATTTAAAAAGTAAAAATAAAAAAGAAATTAAAATAATAAAAAAAAAATTAAACGAAAATAAATTAAAATAAAAACAAAAAGAAAAGAAATTAGAGGTAACCTTGTAATTACACCCAATTTTCAACCTTCCCTTGAGAATTGAAGAGTGTAATTACTACCTCTCAATTACACTCAATTACATCTGATCATGCAATTACTTGACTTTACAAACACGTCAAACTGTGTAATCACACTCAATTTCAATTACATGGGAGGCTTTCCAAACAGGCCCTAAGTGTTTGTACATTATAAAATTATGAGTAAAAGGGGTTAGAATTTATATTACTTTTTGAAATGTGATAGAGGTTATTCAAATAAATAATTCAAAATTTATACTCTTTCCGTCCATATTTATGTGATATTCTTTCCTTTTTTGTCAGTTTAAAAAAGAATGATATTTTTTCATATTTAATAAAATGTGATTTTAAACTTTTCATATTACCTTAATGAGATGATTTATAGCCATAAAAGTTTCCATTTCTTGTTTTAGACCACAAGTTTCAAGAGTCTTTCTTTTTCTTTTAAACTCCTTGCCCGGTTAAATACCTTCACATAAATTAGAGAATAATAAACATTATTCAATATATAAAAATGAAAAATTGATGACGACTTTGATAATTTCAAAAAGACGAAGTCTCATGTAGAGTTGACTATTTCTTATAAATAGTGGATTTAACCATTTTTTTTAAACTTCAACATAGACTTTAATTATTCTAAATGCATGAAATTATTTTTGACATCTATTTTGTGGTATAAAATTAAGGTTTTTAGATTATGATAATTTGTAAAATATTATCTTAACCGTCAATAAATGTTTCTTATACAATATTTATTTAAATTTTAATGAATATATTTATTAAATATCTCTAACAGTGGAAATTAGCATGTGATTAAGTGAATAATCAAGATGCATGCAATATGGTCTGTATGCCATCTATACAAAAAGAAGAAGAAAGAATTTGAATAACGTGTATAAAATTTCATTAGAAAAATTTAAGGCCTCTTATAAAGGTTTGGCTTTAGGCCACCGATTCCGTTGAGCGGCCCCTGAAGACACATGGCATAAATTAGAAGATTTAATTGACTAAAATAAAATCCTAACCATGATTTACATAATTAATAAATTGTCCATAAATATATATATTGAAACTCTTCTCTCTCTTCCTATTTTTTTACCACATCCGTATCAGTGATCTTCCCTTTTAACTTGAATTAATAATTCACAATTTAATCATTTGATTGCATATTTTCTTTGAAACTTTCCCTTTAAAATTAGACATGGTACTTCAATATTTTTAATAACTAGGGGATTTAATCATAAGAAAACTATGATTATCTTATTCACATATATTCTTATTATAAAAAATCTATGATTTACGTGTTTGGAATAATTCATCACTAACTTTAGCATTTTATCAACCTCTTTGCTACACAATAAATCTTCCTTTTGTATAGTTTCAAGTTGAGGCTCTAAACAGAGAAGTACCCAGAATGATTCTGCTCACTCCATGAATTTAGCTAAAACCACGACTTAACATGTTTTCTTAAATAGTTCATCCTAAAGTTGCAGAATCGGAAAAAAAAAAAAAGGGGGAAGATAAATTGTAGGTTATTAATTCAAGTAAAAATGGAAGATCACTGATACGGATGTGGGAAAAGAATAGGAAGATAGAGAGAAGATTTTAATATATTTATTAAAGGACGACAACAACAACAAGCCCAGTATAATCCCACTATGTGCGGTCTGGGGAGGGTAGAGTGTACGCAGACCTAACCCCCACCTTGAAAGGTAGGGCGGCTGTTTCCGAAAGACCCTCGGCTCGAGAAAGGAGACAAAGAGAGGAAAAGACAAAAGGTTAGATATGATCAAGCGTATCGAAAACAATATGAAAGCAAGGAATAACAAAGCAAGAAAGTCATGGTAAAAGGAGAATTAACTGCTATAGATAACTATGAAAATGAAAACAATGAAAGTAAATAAGTCATTATAAACCAACAGATACTCGCAGAAATCAAGAGACAAGAAACTATAGAACAACATAACTACTCTTAAGGGAGGATAGACGCGACTACCTACTATCCTTCTACCCTAATATGAGTTCTCCATACCCTCCTATCTAAGGTTATGTCCTCCGTAAGCAGGAAATGCGCCATGTCCTGTCTAATCACTTCCCCCCAATACTTCTTTGGCCTACCTCTACCTCTTCTGAAACTGTCGCTGACCAACCTCTCGCACCTCCGCACCGGGGCATTTTCATCTCTCCGCATCACATGCCCAAACCATCTCAGCCTCGCTTCCCGCATCCTGTCTTCCACTGAGGCTATTCCAACCTTGTCTCGGATGACTTCATTCCTAATCCTATCACTCCTAGTGTGCCCACACATCCATCGCAGCATTCTCATTTCCGCCACTTTCATCTTCTGAACATGAGATTTCTTGACTGGCCAACACTCCGCCCCATACAACATAGCTGGTCTAACCACCACTTTGTAGAACTTGTCTTTAAGTTTCGGTGGCACCTTCTTGTCACACAACACTCCGGAGGCAAGTCTCCATTTCATCCATCCTGCACCAATACGATGTGTGACGTCATCATCAATCTCCCCATTTCCTTGTATAATAGACCCAAGATACTTGAAACTATCTTTCTTCTATATGACCTGGGTGCCAAGCTTCACTTCCACGTCAGCCTCATGTACTATATCACTGAACTTGCACTTCAAGTACTCTGTCTTGGTCCTACTCAACTTGAACCCTTTAGACTCCAGAGTTTATCTCCAAACCTCCAACTTAGCGTTAATCCCGCATCGAGACTCGTCAATCAGGACTATGTCATCCGCAAATAACATACACCATGGCACCTCACAAGTTATTGATTATCTAAGTCATGGTTAGGGCTTTGTTTAGTCAATTAGATCTTAGTCATTAATTTTAACTTATATCGTGTGTTCCTAATCTAAGCTAAAACTTAAAGAAAATGGAGAGAAAGAAATGAAGTGGAGCCCAATCCGAATTCTAACAACTCAACGCAACCCAACCTTTATTTGAAAGTGCTTTTAAAATGTTGGTTCAGCCTAATCCTATGGCTATAAGAGTGCCCTGTATTGGTTAAGAAAATAAGTTATTGTGTCTTTATATAATTTTGATATTCTTTATCTAATGAGTTGGCGTATGAGATTGAGTTTAATTCATGATTCATTTTCTAATATTTGTAATATATCACTTTTTGGCATGATTTCAATCAAATGAAAAAAGAAAAATGTTGTTGCTAGTGATAAACTCATGGTCTTCACTGGATAGCAATAGAGGAAGGGTCAACCTCTACGTTTGGCACCAAGCACCTTATTTGCTATATTGATTTTGTAACCTTGTCTTATTTGTACGCTCCTTAGGAAAACATTTAACTAAAAGGATGATTTGACTATATTATCCTTATTTATTCTTTAATCTTAATTTAATATTACTCTCTATTCCACATTTATTGAGTAAGAGTAAAGGTAGAAACTAATAATAGTTAATTATATCTTGTTTTTTTAAAACGACAACTTATTGAGACCAAATGTCACCGGACCAGTTTGTCCGGTCATGACGGTGAGTAGATAAAACCCTACGTCGGTGGGAACCCTATTCTAGTTTAATTGTAATAGTTTTGGTCTATTTTTGGTGAATTTGTAATTGTGGTAATATAGGATGTTTAGTTCTTTTAGAATAGGGTTACCTTACTAGACTAGTGAAAGAAGGACTTTAATTGTATATAAGGAGGTTATTATGATTAATGAAAGGCAGAAAGAATTCTCCCATTATTCTGGTCTCTCTAAATTCTCGTCCCTGCCTCGATTTTAACATGGTATTAGAGCCACATTAGAAAGAATACAAAAACTCTAAAACAATGGCAAGTGACGGAAACAAAATCAGCGATGACGGCAAAGGAATTGCCGGTGAAGAAAACAAACACCAAAGAAAAATAATTTGTCCCTATGGCATTATGTCGAATGATAATCGTGGAATTGTAGTGACTCAAGTCCAATTAAAGGGTGAAATATTATGAAGAATGGGCAAGATACATGAGGATAGTCCTAAGAGCAAGAAAGAAGTTCGGCTTCGTCGACGGCACGATAAAGAAGCCGGACGAAGAGTCACCGAACTTGGAAGATTGGTGGACTATAAACTCTTTATTGGTGTCATGGATTCATCACACCATAGAACCAACGCTTTGCTCAACGATTCACATAAAAAGAAAGCAGAAGAATTGTGTACGAGTATCAGAGAGTGGTTCGTCGTTATTAACAGACCTCAGATGCAACAACTAAAGGCAGAACTTGTGGAGTGCAGGCAGAAGGGAAGGACCATAGTAGATTACTATGGAAAACTCACTAAGCTGTGGGAGTAATTGGCGAATTATGAACAGATTTCAACTTGTAAGTGCGGAAAATGCATGTGCAATCTAGGAACGGTCCTAGAAACCAAAAGAGAAGAAGCAAAAGTGCATCTTTTCCTCAAGGGATTGGATGAGGTAATGTAAGGAATGGTGAGTTCAAACATACTGGCCCAGGAACCATTGACATCGTTGAACAAAGTCTATTTGAAGCTTGTGCAAGAAGAGCGTGTGAGCGGAAAAACACGGAAAACAGAAGATCGGAGTGAAACCATGGCATTTGTCGTGCAAGGGAGAAACCCTTACCATGACCAAGGTGAAGGGAAAAATGATGGTGCATTCTGCATATATTGGAAGATATATAGACATGTTGTGACAGATGTTTTCGACTCGTTGATTATCCGGATGGTGGCCGGGAAATCAAAAAGGAGACTAAAACACTGAAGGAAGAGAACGAGGACAGCAATAACAGAATAGAGGTGGACTGGGATCGGGTCGTGGAAGAAGCAACTACCGGGCTAACACCGTGATGGCCAAAGAAGGAACTCAGGCGGAGACAGGACCAGTGAACACAAGCGGGACAAGACCTCACAATTTGAGCGATGAGATCCGAAAGACTGTGATTCACGTGTTGAGTTCCCAAGAAATAAACTCAAATGGGAAGATGGATGGTAGATCGAAAACTCATCCTGGATTATTGACTTTGGAGCTACCAACCATGTGGCAGGTAATCCGGAGGAACTGAGCGATCAACGGGACATTCCTAAGTGTCTGGTTGTGTTTCTAGATGGAAGTAGCTTGGTAGCTACTAGAGAAGGAACAACCATGCTACATAATAAGATATAGTTAAAGGATGTCCTTTATGTTTAGGACTTAACGTGCAATTTAATTTATGTGTCACAACTTGTTGATCATTTAGATTGTGAAGTAAAATTTAGCAAAATTATGTATGCTCTACAAGACTCCACCACGAGGAAGCTTCTTAGAATGAATGAGTGTTGAGGTGGAATTTACTATTTTTGGAATATCCTGCGGATACGAGCTATGAAAGCGGAGGCAGTCGATTGGTTCGATCTTTGGCACAAACGGTTAGGGCATCCTTCAGCATAAGTAACGAAGTCTATTACGGTACTAGGCCTAAAAGAGAATAGTATTACATAGACAAAGAATGTGATGTATGCCAAAGGGCAAAGCAAACAAAAAGTATTTTTCCTATAAGTGATTAATATAGCATCGAATATTTTTGAAATGATTCATTGTGATTTGTGGGGACCGTATAGAACCCCTTCTTCTTGCGGTGCTTCATTTTTTTTTTTTTACTATTATGGATGAGCGTTCGTGAGCCGTATGGATTTTTCTTTTAGTCGAGTATCCCAAACCTTGAAGAACGTATTTGCCTTGTTGATAGGCAGTTTGGTTAAAAGGTGAAATTGTTAGATGTGATAATGGAAATGAGTTCACATGTATGAAGACTTACTTCTTCGAACATGGAATTCTTTCCAAACATCTTGCACAAGGACACCACAGCAGAATGGAAGAGTCGAAAGGAAACACTGTCACATTCTTAATGTGGCGCGAGTATTGAGATTTCAGGGTCATCTTTTAATGAAATTATGGGGAGAATGTGTTTTGACTGTGGGTATTTAATTAATAGAACACCATCTTCGGTTTTGAATGGGGAAACACATTGTGAAATTTTTATATGGGGAGGTGCCCCAGTATGATCATTTAAAGATGATAGGGTTACTATGCTATGCACACATAAACGGAAGAACGAGAGACAAGTTTGAGAGCTAGATTTGTCTTAGGATACCCTACGAAAAGAAGGGTTGGATATTTTTTGACTTGGAAAATGATGAGTATTTGGTCTCAAGAGATCTGGACTTCTACGAGACTAAGTTCCCCTTTGCTGTAGGATCGGGTAACTTGGTCGACAACATAAAAGTGATCCCGGATAAAACGGAGGGAGAAAGAGACTAACACTGTCACGACCCGACTAGGGGCCGTGACGGGTACCTGAGGCTAACCACCGAGCACCACTCATTCTACTGCTCATCATACTCGTTAAGCGTTCTTTATCAAATTCATACTCAAATCACAGAAAATCATTGTTCCATTTGGAAACATAATCGCTCTTATATACATAAGCCCTTCGACTATATATATATATATATATATATATATATATATATATATATATATAATAACAACATTGTGAGACCATATAACCCACACATGCGTATCTACGAGCCTCTACTAGAGTGCTAGACATAGGGACGGGACAGGACCCCGTCGTGCCCAAAATATACATATATACAAAAAGATAATCAAAGGCACCTCCAGAACAATGGAGTGCTCTCAAGTCAGCTAATAGCTCCTACGAGTCTGGATCAAAATCACCTCCCTATCTACCTGTGGGCATGAACACGGCGTCCAAAGAAAACGGACGTCAGTACGAACATTGTACTGAGTATGAGAGGCATAAGTAATAATAATACGTCAATGAGATAAAGGAAGCATCAAATAAGGAGCAACTGTAACTGACTGTCAATTATAAAAGAAATAATGCATGCTAGCTTACTTCATAATCATCATCATATCATGTATGCATAAAGGTATAAGCTTCCCGTCCATATAGGTACGGTGTGATAATCATTAGCCTGCGTCCAGTCCTCCCGCGTCCGGGGTACCAAATCATACCGCCCACTAGTGGTGTTGCCCGTGCCATATAGACACGATGTAATCATCTATAAGCTGCCCGCCTTAGCGGTGTTGCCCGGCCGTATAGGCGCGGTGTAATATCATCAACATGTACTCATCATAATGCATGAATAATAACTCAAATATAGCTATACTTTATCGAGGTGACATACGGTCGTGAACCCCCGATTCCATTATGGAACATTTATAAGTATTCTGCCTCACCTTGAAGGAAATAGTATATAAGGTGAGTGTATACAATAAACAACATCATTAACTTTATAGGAACATCATATCATGAACTCTAGAATCTTTAGACTTAAGCTTATCATCATCATTATTGGGCTCGTAATGTATCTCTTATCTCATGTAGCTATTCATGAACATAGACTCTTAGCTTTCCGGGATATAGAGGATTCATGGAGAAGAAGGAAAAATCATGCCATCAGATTCATGCCATAGAAAGAAAGGACTATCCTCACATACCTTTTTCATTTAACTAATCTATCGCTTGCTTGTTCTCCTTCAATGCCCACGTTTTTACCTTCAAGAGAATTCGCATTAACATTAGCTAATCGATTACTTAAACGTGCTTACTAAAGCTAAAGAAAATTGGGCAGCATTTCCTTTGTTTATACTGTTTTCTCCATATTATATATCAACTCCCAAACGTCCATAACAACATCCACAATATCGCAAGCAACAAACATCATTCGTCTATATTACCCACATTTCACCATTTAACTCCAATTTCTCCATAATAATGGTCATAGTTCATTATTGCATTTTCTCACATATAATACTTATTCCATGTTCTAAATGTCATTCACAACATACTTACAATCACAACATACCAATATTCATAATTCACCCCAAACTACTACTCAACAACGACACTATTCACACATTCATGATCCATTTCCTATTTCTTTCTACAGTCCTAGTGTTTTTAACTTTCAACACCTTAAACAACAAGGAATGATCATAAAACTCACCTTAGATAATGGAAGAATAAGCCTTGAGTGGTAATTCTCTTTTTGCACAAAAACCCTAGCTCACTTCCGTTGAGATTTCTTGGCTTAGATGAACTTTGATAGGTTTTCTACACTTGATTTTGTGGATTTGATGAAGTTGATCATGGATTTCTCTTGGTTTCTTATGGATGAATAATGGATAGAATTCTAAAGGGTTCTTGAAGTGTGGAGAGTGGAAATGAAATGAATTAAATGAGGGAGAGGGTCCTTATATCAACTTAAAATCTGTCCCGACCAGATTCTACGGACCAACATACGGTCCGTATAATTTATACTGACCGTATGTCTGGCCGTAGATCTGGTCCAGTGAAGACCCTCATTCTGGGCAAGACATACGGCTGGACATACGGTCCGTATGTTTTATACGGCCAGTATGTTTGGCCGTATAATGCCCCGCTGTCCGAAACTCGTTCTCGTCGACTCGTTTGATCTCCAATCCTTATGGAACCTTCTTGACACTTGATTAACACCTCAATACCAATCTAAGGGACATTATCACTCTTCTCCAAGACATCATTACACCATCATTAACTCGTCGCTCATAATTTTTACCCGACACGCAACATATCCTTTGCTTTCCTTGACAACCTTCTTCCCTTAAGCCAAATGTCTTTGAATATCGATTAGGATCATCAAATGCTATACCTTACTTATCAAAACATGGTATACATCGTGCCCTTCGCTAGCCTATTCACTGTACGTTAACGGGAAATTTTCCAAGGCGTAACATTCTTCCCCCCTTTTGGAATATTCTTCCTCGAATGTTAAACACTCAGGAATTCTACAAAAAATTTGCCAGAGTTTCCCCTGTAAAATGGCACTACCACCCAGTCACAAAAACCTATAATAATATTGCCTCACAGGGCTACAACACAATAGCACTATAAATTGTCCACACACGACCAAAAGCATGAAAAGAAAGCATACATACCTCATAATCTTGGTGTCTCATCGTGGATCTCTTCTGGGGGTTGGAATAAGTGCGCGTATGTGGATTTCATTTTCTCTTCCGCCTCCCAAGTCATTTCTTCTCGGTTGTTATTTCGCCATAAGACTTTGACTGAATCTACTTCCTTATTTCGAAGTCTCTGTACTTGCCTGTCTAATATAGCAATGGGTACTTCTTCATATGCTAGCTTTTCGGTCACTTGAACTTCATCTATCAGATAATCCTCGTAGGATTTCCAACACACTTGCGGAGCATTGAGACATGGAAGACTGGATGGACTGATTCAAGCTCTGAAGGCATGTCCAATTCGTAAGCTACATGACCCACCTTACGGATAATTTTATAGGGTCCAATGTATCGAGGACTTAACTTCCCTTTCTTGCCAAATCTCATCACCCCTTTCAGTGGAGACACCTTCAAAAATACCCAGTCATCAATTTGAAATTCCAAGTCTTGCCGGCGGTTGTCCGCATAAGATTTTTGGCGGCTTTGGGCTGTCAACAATCGATCTCGGATCACCTTGAATTTTTCTACCGCTTGCTGAACCAACTCAGGGCCTATTAGTTGTACTTCTCCTATTTCAAACCATCCAATTGGGGATCTACACTTCCTTCCATATAAAGCTTCATATGGAGCCATTTGGATACTGGAATGGTAGTTATTGTTATATGCGAACTCAATCAGAGGTAAGTGATCATCCCAACTACCACCGAAATTTAGAACACATGCTCTTAGCATATCTTCCAAGGTCTGAATAGTACGTTCGGCTTGCCCATCAGTCTGCGGATGAAATGTCGTGCTAATCTTCACTTGAGTACCTAGACCTTCTTGAAAAGATTTCCAGAACTTGGCTGTAAATTGCGCTCCTCTATCTGTGATAATGGATAGCGGAATACCATGGAGTCGCACAATTTCCTTGAGGTACAACCTCGCATAACCTTCTACTGAGTATGTGATTCTGACTGGAAGAAAAAATGAGTTGCTTTCGTCAATCTGTCCACAATCACCCATATAGAATCATACTTGCCTCGGGAACGAGGTAACCCCACAATAAAATCCATGTTGATCACTTCCCATTTCCAAGTAGGGATTTCCATTGCTTGCAATAATCCTCCTGGCTTTTGATGTTCGATTTTCACTTGCTGGCAATTTGGGAATTGAGCTACAAGTTGTGCTATGTCTCTCTTCATGCCATCCCACCAATATATCAACTTGAGATCATGACACATCTTGGTTGCACCTACATGAATATAATTCCGAGAATAATGAGCTTTTTCTAAGATTTAACGGCGCAATTCTGCAACATTCGGAACACATAGCCAGCCTCGGTATCTAAGACTTCCATCCGTGGAAATTTCTAATGAATATTTCTCTTTTTCATGAGATGTGTCTCTGTAATGGCATAAAAGAGGATCTTCATACTGACGCTCTTTCACTTCCATATTCAGGGACGAAACTGTGGGATCATTAGTATCGATTCCTGCACCACCTGAATCAATTAAACATACTCCAAGATTAGCTAGTTGGTGGAGCTCATGAACCATTTCTTTATTTCTCGGAGGAAATTCACATAGGCTGCCCATTGATCAGCGGCTAAGCGTATCAGCTACTACATTTGCTTTTCCGGGGTGGTACAAAATGCTCACATCATAATCCTTTAATAACTCTAACCACCGCCTCTGCCGCAGATTTAACTCCTTCTGCTTGAAAATGTATTGAAGACTCTTGTGATCTGTATAAATATCGACATGCACACCATACAAGTAATGCCTCCACATTTTTAATGCATGAATGACTACAGCCAATTCGAGATCATGAGTTGGGTAGTTCTTTTCATGTTTCCGCAGCTGTCTCAAAGCATAAGCAATTACTCTACCGTGCTGCATTAACACACATCCTAACCCAACACCGGAAGCATCACAGTACACAACATAACCATCTAGCCCTTATGGAAGTGGTAAGACTGGAGCTGAGGTTAATCTGTCCTTCAACTCTTGGAAGCTGCGTTTACAAGCATCATTCCATTGAAATTTAACTAACTTCTGGGTTAACTTCGTCCATGGGGTAGAAATAGAGGAAAATCCCTCTACGAATCTTCTATAGTAACCTGCTAATCCCAGAAAACTATGAACTTCTGTAGGCGTCGTAAGCCTTGGCCAAGTCTTCACAACTTCGATTTTCTGAGTATCAACTCGAATGCCATCATCTGAAATAACATGGCCCAGAAATGTCACAGAATTCAGCCAAAACTCACACTTTGAAAATTTTGCATATAATTCTCTGGTTCGAAGAATTCCAAGAACAATACGTAAATGATCGGCATGTTCTGATTCTGTGCGAGAGTATACCAGAATATCATCAATGAACACTATCACAAATAAATCCAAGAAGGGCCTGAATACATTATTCATCAAATTCATGAACACTGCCGGAGCATTGGTTAACCTAAACGACATCACCCGGAATTCGTAATGGCCATATCTCGTTCTGAAAGCTGTTTTGGGAATATCTTTTTCTCTAACTCTCACTTGATGATAATCCGACCTCAAGTCTATTTTGGAAAACCACTTGGCACCCTGTAGTTGGTCAAACAAATCATCAATCCTTGGGAGAGGATATTTGTTTATTTATTGTCACCTTATTCAACTGCCTATAATCGATACACATTCGTAGGGAACCATCTTTCTTTCTCACGAATAAGACTGGTGCTCCCGACGGCGATGAACTGGGTCTAATAAACCCTTCTCAAGAAAATCTTTCAATTGTACCTTTAGCTTTTTCAATTCTGCCGGAGCCATTCGATAAGGAGGAATAGAAATAGGCTTGGTGTCCGGCAACACATCAATGGCAAAATCAATCTCTCTTTCTGGAGGAAGGCTTGGAAGTTCATCTGAAAATACATCCGGAAATTCATTCACTACCAGAACGGATTGGAAAGTTGGCGACTTTGCTTCGGTGTCATGAACTCGGACTAGATGATAAATATAGCCTTTAGCTATCATCTTTCTTGCCTTAAGGTAAGAAATAAACCTACCTTTTGGAGATGCTGTATTACCCTTCCATTCAAGCACGGGCTCTCCCGGAAATTGAAATCGAACCACTTTCATTCGGCAATCCACACTAGCATAACATGAGGCCAACCAATCCATTCCTATAATCACGTCAAAATCTAACATTTCCAGCTCAATTAAATCAACTTTGGTCTGGCGATTGCATATCACAAGTACACAATTTTTATACACTTGTTTAGCCGTCACGGAATCACCAATCGGAGTAGATACCTCAAAAGGTTTAATTGGCTCAGGTTTCACCCCAATACAACTAGCAACATACGGGGTAATATAAGATAAGGTAGAACCCGGATCTCTCAATGCATACACATCATGGGAAAATACAGATAATGTACCTGTAACCACATCCGGGGAGGACTCAAGATCCTGTCGTCCGGCTAAAGCATACACACGGGGCTGAGTGGCACCTGAAGTAGATGCTCCCCCTCTGCCTCTACCTCGACCTGCTGGAATCTGAGGAGTCTGTCCTACCGGACGCACTGAAGATGAACCAGCCACGGATCCTGTGGGCTGAACCCCAACTCTACCACTCATCGACGGGAAATCTCGCATCATATGCCTAACCCAGTCGCAGGCATAGCAAGCATCCGAACCTTGGTGACACTGTCCGGAATGTAATCTACTGCACTGGCTGCATCGCGGTACTGGGTGTCTCCTCTGGCTATAATCTACCCCAAGCTGAGAATCTGAGGCCCTCGAACTCTGACCCTGTCCTGAACAAAAGGAGCGATCAATTCTCCTACCCGTAAATCGTGGAGGTGCACTAGTCCCCGACTGGCCTGAGTGTCTAGAATGTGTCTGCCTTGATCCCCCTCTATAATCACTTCCTGCCCCCATAGATCTGGCCTTCTTGCTTTGCCTTCTATCGATATCACGATCACCCCTTTGCGGAGGTTATTGTCTTTCTAAATTCTAGGCATGGGCTTGTATTCGGGAAATATTCATCCCATCTTGCAACGAAGCCGTCAAACAATCCTTAAATAAATGTGGCCTTAAGCCACTCACAAACCTGTGTACCCTATCTCCCATATCGGCTACCATAGTCGGGGCATATCTAGCCAATGAGTTAAACTGAAGGCTATATTCTCGGGCACTCATATTTCCTTGCTTTAGATTTAAGAACCTATCCGCTCTAGCTCGGCGGACCTCGGGTGACAAATAGTGGTGGATGAAAGCATCTACAAATTCTTGCCACACGGGAGGAGGCGCATTTTCTTTTCTTGATGCTAGCCAATTATTGTACAACAATACCGCCACATCTCGGAGTCTATAAGATGCCAACTCCACAGATTCAATTTCGGAGGCATGAATAATCCTCAATGTTCTCAGCATCTCATCAATAAAACCTTGCGGGTTTTCATCCGGATTTGACCCAAAAAACTCTGGAGGATTCAAACTCATAAAATCACGGGCTCTGGTACTAGCTGCCCTATCATTCGAACCCGCATTCTACCGTTGTGCCTGGGCAGCAACTAACTGTGTCAATGGATGGATAGCCTCGGTCACTTGTTGACCCAAAGCAGCCGGTGGAGGGACTGGAGCTGAAGCTCCTCCTTGTTCTTCTACATTGGGCGGGGTGGAGGAAGTATTAGATGGGGCCTCATTATGTGACTCGCCCTCTTCTACATTCATTGGCAGCTCTCTTTCTACCCGCCTTTTCATTGTAGTCTTGCCCTTCTGGGCGGCTGTAGCTTTTCCCTTTGGCGGCATCTCTGAAATCATAGCACACTATTAGGGAGGAGAAAATCTGTAATACAGCTCTATCGCACGATCTCTTAAGATGAAAGATGGTCGTTTTTCTTAAATGCACTGTAGCCTCCTGTTTATTAGTGTGGCGCGCAACACACCATAAACAAGACTCTACTAGACACGGCTCGTAGACATTTCCTAGGACTGAACTGCTCTGATACCACTTTTGTCACGACCCGACTAGGGGCCGTGACGGGTACCCGGGGCTAACCACCGAGCACCACTCATTCTACTGCTCATAATACTCATTAAGCATTCTTTTATCAAATTCATACTCAAATCACAGAAAATCATTATTCCATTTGGAAACATAATCACTTTTATATACATAAGCCCTTCGGCTATTAAAATAATATATATATATATATATATATATATATATATATATATATATATATACATATAACCCACACATACGTATCTACGAGCCTCTACTAGAGTGCTAGACATAGGGACGGGACAGGACGCCGTCGTGCCCAAAATATACATATATACACAAAAGAATAATCAAAGGCACCTCCGGAACAATGGAGTGCTCTCAAGTCAGCTAATAGCTCCTACGAGTCTGGATCAATATCACCTCCCTGTCTACCTGTGGGCATGACCACGACGTCCAAAGAAAACGGACGTCAGTACGAACATTGTACTGAGTATGAGAGGCATAAGTAATAATAATACGTCAATGAGATAAATGAAGCATCAAATAAGGATCAACTGTAACTGATTGTCAATTATAAAAGAAATAATGCATGCTGGCTTATTTCATAATCATCATCATATCATGTATGCATAAAGGTATAAGCTGCTAGTCCATATAGGTACGGTGTGATAATCATTAGTCTGCGTCCAGGCCTCCCGTGTCCGGGGTACCATCTCATGTCGCCCACTAGTGGTGCTGCCCGTGCCATATAGACACGATGTAATCATCTATAAGCCGCCCGCCTTAGCAGTGCTGCCCGGTCATATAGGCGTGGTGCAATATCATCAACATGTACTCATCATAATGCATGCATAATAACTCAAAGATAGCTATACTTTATCAAGGTGACATAAGGTCGTGAACTCCCGATTCTATTATGGAACATTTATAAGTATTCTGCCTCACCTTGAAGGAAATAGTATATAAGGTGAGTGTATACAATAAACAACACCATTAACTTTATAGGAACATCATATCATGAACTCTAGAATCTTTAGACTTAAGCTCTTCATCATCATTATTGGGCTCGTAATGTATCTCTTATCTCATGTGGCTATTCATGAACATAGACTCTTAGATTTCCCGGATATAGAGGATTCATGGAGAAGAAGGAAAAATCATGCCATCGGATTCATGCCATAGAAAGAAAGGACTAGCCTCACATACCTTTTTCGTTTAACTAATCTATCGCTTGCTTGTTCTCCTTCAATGCCCACGTTTTTACCTTCAAGAGAATTCGCATTAACATTAGCTAATCGATTACTTAAACGTGCTTCCTAAAGCTAAAGAAAATTGAGCAGCATTTCCTTTGTTTATACTGTTTTCTCCATATTATATATCAACTCCCAAACGTCCATAACAACATTCACAATATCGCAAGAAACAAACATCATTCGTCTATATTACCCACATTTCACCATTTCACTCCAATTTCTCCATAATTCACCCTAAACTACTACTCAACAATGACACTATTCACACATTCATGACCTATTTCCTATTTCTTTCTACAATCCAAGTGTTTTTGACTTTCAACACCTTAAACAACAAGGAATGATCATAAAACTCACCTTAGATAATGGAAGAATAAGCCTTGAGTGGAAATTCTCTTCTTGCACAAAAACCCTAGCTCACTTCCTTTGGGATTTCTTGGCTTAGATGAACTTTGATAGGTTTTCTACACTTGATTTTGTGGATTTGATGAAATTGATCATGGATTTCTCTTGGTTTCTTGTCGATGAATAATGGAGAGAATTCTAGAGGGTTCTTGAAGTGTGGAGAGTGGAAATGAAATGAATTAAATGAGGGAGAGGGTCTTTATATCAACTTAAAATTTGTCCCGACCAAATTCTACGGACCAACATACGGTCCGTATAATTTATACTGACCGTATGTCTGGCCGTAGATCTGGTCCAGTGAAGACCCTCATTCTGGGCAAGACATACGGCTGGACATACGGTCCGTATGTTTTATACGGCCAGTATGTTTGGCCGTATAATGCCCCGCTCTCCGAAACTCGTTCTCGTCGACTCGTTTGATCTCCAATCCTTATGGAACCTTCTTGACACTTGATTAACACCTCAATACCAATCTAAGGGACATTATCACTCTTCTCCAAGACATCATTACGCCATCATTAACTCGTCGCTCATAATTTTTACCCGACACGCAACATATCCTTTGCTTTCCTTGACAACCTTCTTCCTTTACGCCAAATGTCTTTGAATCTCGATTAAGATCATCAAATGCTATACCTTACTTATCAAAACATCTTATACATCATGCCCTTCGCTAGCCTATTCACTGTAGTTAACGGGAAATTTTTCAAGGTGTAACAAACACAACTTCGAAGAAGACCAAACTGAAAATGTAGGTACGATCGAAACTAGGATGGATGAAGCACGAACACTGGAATACCGAACCTATAGATCAGCCGAAATTATACCAGACTGTTGGCATTAGATAGACTAACGCATATATGAGTTTTGATGATTGACAAAAGATGAACAATGATTAACCATGATACCATGAAGAAGACAAACCAGGTCTAAACAAAGCTAGACATATGGTTGATTAAAGGAGATGTTCCAAACACAATACAATATCTGAATGAACAAGATGCAATGCACATGGAACTAGCACAAAGACATGATAGATCACAAGAGACAGTTGCAAGCAATGCACATTAATCAGGTCCACAAATATGTTCCATCAGATACAAACAAGCAGACAAGCATAGTCAAAGAGGTGAAGAAGATGGCCTAACCTAGAAACAGAGATGCTCAACATATAGCATGAATGATAGATGAATAGAATAACTAAACAAAGCAAGCATGAAACAAAAGGGAGAGTAAATGACTCAGGAGGAGGAGCAGTTCATTGAAGAAATAAAACAAGTATGCGAAACATATTCCATATCAAAGAGTCATCAGATGCAGAGGAGGAATGATCACAGGTCATCAGGCGCAGTAGATGAATATCCTATCAGCAGATGTAACGTGACTCAGAATCAAAAGACAATGTTCAGAAGGAAGAATTTGTTCAGCTAAAGAATTTACAGATAAAGCATGTGAATCAGGTTTATAGAATAACCAAGTCTGCAAACATGTTCCAACATAGAGTAAGAACAATATCAGAGGCAAAGAGTAAATCAAGATTGAAGGCATAATTTATTCCAGAAATGAATAAATTCATGTGAAGAAGACAGAAACAGAGCTACATAGGATCAATGAAACAAGTCTGTCAACATGTTCCATCATCCATAGCAAAAGCAGACTCAAGAAGAAGTTAGAAGTATGAACATGAAAGAAATGATGAAACAGGTTTGAGAACATGTTCTATCTCAAGAGATTCCGAGGCAGATGAACCAGGTGGATGAATTAGGTTCGTGAACATGTTCCAGAGCAAGTCCTACGACAACTAGGATTAACAGAAGTATGGAAAGAACTTGGCGGTCAAGTATGAAAGATTCCTTGCCATATTTGTTGGGATTAGTAAGCCTTCTACACGCACAAGGAGCGGACTCAACAAGGCAAGAATCCAAATACTACACAAATCCTATGTGCGTGTCATTGATCGACTAGGAAATGGTTTTATGTTTGCCGACCCGCGGAGCATCAATGTTATAAATATCTAGGTCTTTCCAAGAAGAAAGCTTGTGCACCCACAAAAAGAGAGTTCAGAATATTGTGCTGTCAAAAAATATGTCTAGCATATTCAAGAATCCGGGGTTGCATCCCTAGTACACAGAGAAGGATTGATGGAGCTGTTTTACTGAATAATATTTTCCAGTTCGGAAGTCTAGATTTGTGTATTAGGTTGGTTTATCGAGTTGTATCTTTATCAACTTAGTTAGAAGAATTAAAGTAGATACAAACAATTGTAACTCCAAGTAGAAAGTTTACTACTTGGAGATAGCTTGCTAGCCAGTGTTTGGGTAGTAAGGTTGAGGTAGGAGTTAGATTACAGAGATTGTAATTGTAACTTGGAGTTGGCTAATTGTTTTACTGAAGTTGTTGGGGAAATCCTACAATTCCGTAGGTCATGGTTTTTATCACCTTTTGAGTCTGGTGGTTTCCACGTTGTCCTTTACTTACCTACAGTTTATTATTCTGCAAAGACGCTAGCATAGAACAAGTAAAATAACGTGTTCCATTCTTAGGCGAAAATTGGTTACGCATAGGATATGAAGTAGGTCGTGCAACCTAACACGGACAGATACCGGTCTAGCTAGAGAAACCATGGGGGAAATGCAGATGGCAGGTGTCCGGACCAATGAAATTCCCCCGGAAGAACAATTAGGTCGGGATAAATGTCAGAAGCAAGAATTGATTCAGTTGCGTGACTACGTCACTGAAACAGAAACAAAGTCCATCAACGCGTCCACCCGAACCTCAGAAATCCTCAGGTGTGCCTTATCCTTTAGCTCACCATATATCTTGTGATAATATTTCCTCACAACATCAAAGTTTCCTTGCAGCAATCACCGTAGGAACCGAGCCAAAAACTTTCACGGAGGCAATGAAAAAAGAACATTGGAGAAAAGTCATGCAGCAAAAGATCCAAGCATTGGAGGATAATGGAACGTGGACATTAGAAACATTATCATCGGATTAGAAAGCACTCAGATGTAGATGGGTATACAAGATCAAGTACAACTCTGACGACACAATCGAGCGATATAAAGGCCAGTTGGTCATTTTCAAAAATAAACAGGAGGAAGGAATTGACTATAATGAAAAGTTTGTTTCGGTTGCTAAGGTAGTAACCGTTCGTACCTTCCTGGCTGTTGCGGCTGCGAAATTGGGAGTTGCATCAGATAGATGTTCATAATACCTTCTTACACAGTGACCTTACGGAGAAAGTTTATATGAAATTGCCACCGAAATTTCGTGTTCCTAGACCGGGGCAAGTATGTCGACTCCGGAAATCTTTGTATGGTTTGAAACAAGCCCTACAGTGCTAGTTTGCAAAATTGTCAAGTTCTTTAATGAAATATGATTCCAAATAGCTGTACTTGGATTATTCTCTCTTCACGATGCATCGGGGAGGTATGCAACTTAACGTCTTAAAGCCTTCGCCTTCTTCAGTGGCCGACGTTGAAGCGTTCAACGGCGGCCGTAATATTTTGTTACGTTCTACCGCTGTTACGCCAGAATAAAAGGTTCCACACGAGCTCTCGTTCTGCGGCGTGGTGGCAGGACCGCTAGGGGAGTGGCTCCAGGTATAGATAGGGTCAAATAAAGCTATTTGTGCTTAAATTCCTAGCTTGAAAGCATTCTTTGAAGGAAACATTTCGGTAAATCAAGCCTGCGTAGAATACTTGACTTTTCCATGTGCAAGACCACAAAAAGTATTACCCCCTAAAGCTCTATATGGATGACTTGATTATCTCCGGAAACGACCATAGTTCCATTAAACGATTCAAAGACTATCTCCGCACATGTTTTCGCATGATGGATTTGGGCCCTCTAAAGTACTTTTGGGAGTTGAAGTTACGCGTGGACCAATCGGGTTATTTCTCTGTTAACGAAAATATGCCTTGAATATAATCTGTGAGTCTGGGAGCTAAACCAATCAATACTACCATGGAACGGAATCATTATTTGGCATTGGCCGAAGGATCCAATCTGGGAGATCCGAAACCATACCGGTGTCTGGTTGGTAGATTGATATACCTTAGTTTTACGCGACCTGAGCTGTCATATTGCGTGTGTATTCTGTCCCAATACATACAATAACCAAAGAAAGCATACTGGAATGAAGCTCTCTGTTAGTGTGGTGTGTTACTTGAAGATGAACCCAGGACAAGACATTATGATGAGAAAAGATTGTGATCTCCAGCTGTACAGATGGAGTGATTCAAACTGGGCCAGCTGTCCGTTGACTGGAAAATCACTTACCGGTTGATTTATCTCCCTCGAGAATTCACCCGTATCTTGGAAAATCAAGAAGCAGCATATTGTCTCTCGCCCGTCAGCAGTGACAGAATATCGATCAATGACAATGACAGTCTGTGAGTTGAAATGGTTAAAGAGAATTTTGCATCGTTTGAGCGTTGAACATAAATCTCCGATGAAAAGGTACTGTGATAGTCAAACGGCATTGTATATTGCGTGAAATCTGGTGTTTCATGAACAAACTAAACACATTGAAGCTGACTATCACTATGTCGGGGACACGCTCCAATCCGGATTAATACTTCCTAGTCGTGTGTCAACAAGTGAGCAATCAACCAATGTGTTTACAAAGCTTTGGAAAAATCGCAGCATGAATATTTATTTGGCAAGTTGGGCATTCGAGACCCTCATGCTCCAACTTAGAGGGGGGGAGGGGGTGCATTGAGACCAAATGTGACCGGACCAGTTTGTCCAGTCACGTCGGTGAGTACATAATACCCTACGTCGGCGGGAACCCTATTCTATTCTAATTGTAATAGTTTTAGTTTATTTTTGGTGAATTTGTAATAATGATAATATTCGATGTTTAGTTCGGGTTACCTTATTAGAATAGTGTAAGGAGGACCTTACTTGTATATAAGGAGGTCATTATGATAAATGAAAGACATAAATAATTCTCTCATTATTCTTATCTCTCTAAATTTTCATCCCTATCTTGATTTTAACACAACTATTTTGAACCATCTATTTTTTGAAAGGACAGCAAGTAAAATGGACCGGAGGAATATCCGACGTCCAGTAAGAAATCGTGAAAATATCGATGGAGATTAAAGAGTTTTTTTTTCTTGCTTAAAAGACTAAAGAGTTGCACCAGCTAGAAGTTATTTTCACACTGTCATCCGTCATGCATCTTTTCATACCAAAATACTCCTCATATGTTTGCAGTCCCATTCTTAGAAGAAATTCTGAAGTATGTAGAGTACATTTAGCATGAGGGAAATTATTTCCCAGTGTTGATATGATAAAAGATACTTTTTAATAATTTATTTTAATTAACAAGGGAAAAATGATTTTCCTCACTTATAGATAGACTTCCCTCACTTATAGACTTAAGTTAAATTCATATTGCCTACTCCAACTACTAACACTTTATTATTATTATTATTATATAATTTTTTAATAAATACTTTTGAATTTGCTATATTATTATTGTCATTTCATATTTATATTTTCAAAAACACTTACTAGAATTTTTTTATAATTTTGTTTTCATGAAACTAAATTCCGTCATATTAAACAAATTGGTGAAACTTGAGGGAATAGTTAGCTTGCAAAATTCCTTAGCTTTTAAGTAATATATTTATATTTATAGATTGATAGATAATGCATCTCGCTTGTCATTTTCAAATGCAAATGCAAGTGAAGCATTAGTCCGATATTCACAAAAACTATTCGAATAAAGTAATCAGATTCCTTTGTGTAGGAAACTGATAGAGTCATCTACTCATTTCTATAATGTCATTTTGATAGGTAATGGGGCCACGACAGCCTGTGCATAAATTGACTTGTGGTCTTTAGTTTCAATCACCACCTATCCTTGAAGGGAAAATTATTACGCCAAATATTTTATATTCGAAATATGTAGTCATTGTCTGATTTATCATTGAGCAGATATTTGAGTAATTTAGACACATCCATCTAACATCCTAAATATTTAAAATAAAAATATTTATGAATAATTTCGGAGACCTCCCTTCAGGCTTCGAGTGATTTAATCTTCATTCTTATTTTCTTTGTAAATTGCAAAAAGCTGTAAGGAAAGAAGAGAAATTTAATTAAGTTTTTAAATTTATTTTTGAATAACTTGCTAAAAGAAGATAAAAATTTAGTAATTAGAAGAGTTTAATATTAAGTGCAAAATAGACTGGTTATAAAAAAAATCATTAATAATTAATAGATTTATAAATTTGTTACATAAAAAATTAAAATAAGGAGGTAAACGTAATATTATAAATCACGAGGTAGGTTAGTGTGATGAACCAAAACCTAGAGAAGGTCTTTGAAATTATCTCAAATATTTAGCCATTTCTCATGAAGTTTATCACTTTAAAGGCTTATTGACACATTGCATTTTTTAGAATTGAGGGAAAAATTAAGTATTTTTGAGTTAGTTCAACTCTTAAGTGAAATATATATTTGAGAAAAAAATAAAATTCACCGGCTTGACTAATTATCTGTCGTTATAGTTTTTTTCCCCATAACTTTCCTGAAAGTGAATAAATCCGTGAATAGGAGGGGAAAACAAAAGAAAAGAGAAACATCGGTGGGATCGGAAATCCAAACTTGTGAAGTTACAAACTATAACACTAATCTCAATTAAAAAACACTTAAACTCAACTTTTATATCAAATTAGAATAATTGAATCTTTAAATTATAAGATAAAGTGAGAATTATAAATTAATTATGTTGAAATGACAAAGATATTCATGCAACATTCTTGATTTATAGTGTAAAATCGCGTGTATA
Source organism: Lycium barbarum (assembly GCF_019175385.1). NCBI lineage: Eukaryota > Viridiplantae > Streptophyta > Magnoliopsida > Solanales > Solanaceae > Lycium > Lycium barbarum. The sequence continues at coordinate 36,382,468 of NC_083347.1, forward strand.
ATTTTCTTCCATCTATAGTTTGAATTCTACATGCAAATACACTAATTTAAAATAAATTTCATAGAAAAATAAGAGAAAATAAATAATTACATTCTCAATTGGTTCTTTTCTTCCCCTATACACCTTAAATTTGCGTGATGATAATTTCACATAAAACAAATTTATGGGAAGTATAGGACCTTCACCAACTTAACGTGTATAGTTGGCAAAAGGAACAAGTTGAGGATTAGGATGTGTTTCGTTTGAAGGAAAATATTTCCCCAAAATTCTTTTCCATTTTATCGTGTTTAGTTGCATTAAATATTTTGAAAAATATTTTTTTATGAAAAATGTTTTCATCAAAATAGAAAAACATGTTTTCCTTACAAATTTGAGTGAAAATATTTTCCGAATAAAATAATAACAAATCAATGCATTCCAATCCACCCCTGCACTATTCGCCCACCACCTTACCGGCCTACTCCACCCATCCAGGGATGAAGTCAGAATTTTCACTAAGAAGTTTAAAAAGTGTAGAAGTAAACACATGAAAAAGTCAAAAAGAGTTCAACATCTACTAAATATACATAAAAGAATAATTTTAAGTATGTATAAATAATGTAATTTTTTGCCGAAGGAATGAACTTGCTTGGCTATGCCTGGCTCCGTCCCAAACCCCAACATACCACCCCCCAAACCCCACCCTATCCCCATACCCAATACCTCCCACACCCCATCTCAACCCGCCTACCCTACTACCACTGGAAGTTGCACAATTAAATTCAAAAATCTCATTATGTGTGGATTCGAATATATGCAAATGCTCACACACTCTTAATCATGTATTCGGCGAAAAAGAAAATGAAGAAGACAGACATAAAGGATATCACGCCATATTACGTGTATACATGGGATTGTGTGCTCTTGAAAAAACAAATCAACAAAAATAAAATAAAATAAAAAAGGGAAAAAGCATTTTAATAAACAAAAGAATGAATATTGTTTGCTAAAGAAGGCAATCACAGGTTTAATAACATAAATGATCAAATCATCTAAGTATAAATTCTCTGATTTAAATAACCCATTACTGAATTCGAGAAGAAAGATATCCGATATTTAAACCACGAGCAACACATCATATTCATCACTTTGTTGAATAATAGAAATTATGTCAAGTAACGAAGAATCAATGGAAGATAGCAATGACCATTCATTTGGGAAGGTCAAACAACGTTTCAAAGATCGATCTCAGGTACATATTTTTGTTTGTATTCTTGTTTCCATGGTGGTTTTTTTATTGCAGTTTACGTGTTTGAAGAATTGCCTGAATGGGTGGTATGTTATTGTGGTGTTTGCGTAGAAAACGAAGGAGAAAACGAAACAGATCTTGTCAAAGCAAGCTGCCCAGATCGCTAAAAGGGCTGAGGAACATGAAAGATTCATTAACAAGGTTTGTATATCTAAGTTTACTCACACGCAATTTAGAATGACATTGCATATACTGCTTTTTTGCTGTTTTATGTGATTTTTTCCTATGTTTTGAGTTGATACAATAAATTGTGTGTGTTTGGGATGAAGGAAAATCTTTTCTTGGAAAAAAGTACTCCTTCCGTGTCCCAATTTAAGCCTGTTACTTTTCTTTTTGGTCCTTCCCAAGAAGAGTGTCTCTTTTAAACAACCTACGTGACAAGTTTATACCCACAAGATTTAAAAGACATTTTAGTACATTATACACAATTTTAATTTAGGAGCACAAGATTCAAAAGTCTCTCTTTATTTTTTAAACTCCGTGCCTAGTCAAACTAAGATACTTAAATTGGGATGGAAGGAGTATGTCTTTTACTTATTTTCTAGTGTTTGGTAAGTAAGCAAAATGATACTATCCCGAGAGCATTTCTATGTAATCTAGCAAAACATTATGGGGGTGGGATGGAGTAGGTAGTGGGGGTTCGGGGGTGGGACAGTGGCGGAGCCATAGCCAAGCAAGGGTGTTCAACCGAACACCCTTGGCCGAGAAATTATACCGTGTAGACATGTCAATTATTATGTATTACAGATGTATATTACATATTGAACACCCTTACTAATATAAATTCGAACACCCTTGACAAGAATTTCTAGCTCCGCCACTGGAGTGGGAAGGGGTGGGGGGTTGGGGGGCATTGGGTGGGTGGGGAGGAGACAATGAACTTGAAATGTCAGTTATAGAACTTGTTTTCCTACTTACATTAGGGAGGTCATTTTCCTCATTTTTAAGGAACTTATTTTCCAAAGAAAATGTTTTCCAAAAGTTTTGACCAACCAAACATAAAAATTGGAGAACTTTTTCTGGAAAATGCTTTCTTCCATACCAAACACACTCCAAATCTTAGTGTACAATATTATACATGATTTCTTTAAAGCAGTATTAATTGGACTTGTGATGTTTGCAGGTGACACATCTGATGGGTGTTCTTGGGTTTGGGGCATTTTGCTTTATTTTGGGTGCAAGTGAGTGAAATCTCTAGTCTTCAGCTCTTTGCTTGATGGAACTGCTCCTTTGTGCATTTTAATTTAGTTCTTTGTGTTAGCTTTCTTTTTGACTGTTTAATGGCTGGTTCAATGCTCAGGGCCAAAGGATATTCGATATGTTTACTGTTTGTTCTATGTCATCTTTGTTCCTCTGAGATGGATCTACTATAGATACAAGAAATGGCATTACTATCTTTTGGTAAGTCCAGCTTCACCTGTACAATTTGTGTTTTTTAAGCTTAATATTTCATAGGCAGTTTCATAACTGGTAGTAGAAGCAAACAATGTAGTTGAACGCCTATGCAAAGGATTTCATGTGGTTATAGTTTACAGTATGAAATTTTGAGTTGTTGGCTGTTATAATCTCACACTCTTAAATCTATCTGTTTACTTATTTATTTCTATTTACTAAACAATGCAAAATAGTATCTTAAATGAAATGGGATGAAACATAATGATTCATAGGAGAAAGGCCAATAACAACTATCACTGATAGACTAGCATATTTATTTGGTGCTTCGGCGTTTTGAATTTTCCTAAATAACATCCATGAAATGTTTACGTTGTTAATCCCAAATTTCAAGTCCTACTTTTTCACTAGCTACGAGGAATTCAATCTTTAAAGCATAGGAATAAAGTTTCTGTTCCTTCCTGTCTAGTTATTCCTGGTCGTTGGGAAAATGATTTGAAGTCGGGCTTCCTTGTAGGACTTCTGCTATTATGCAAACACAATTTTCTTAATCGCGCTTATGTTTTTCCCGACTAAGGAGAAGCTATTCATGGTTTGTTTCTCGTTCGCAGAGGTAAACATCTTTTTGAAAGTTAATACTAATTTTAAGATTCACCTCTCTTAAGTTGTTATTCTCTTTCACATAATTGCAGGGACCTCTAGCATGGGCATTAATTGTTTGGCGCTGTAGCTTAGTTTTTAGTTCAGTTGATAAAATTGTCAGTGTCTTCATACATCTTTTACCTGGTAAGTAAGGCATTCTTCTGTTTTCCTATTGAGGCCAGTAGCAACTTATTTGCGCCCTCCATGGAGACCACTGCAGTGGGTTATGAACTAAGGCAACTTCCATTCTGAAAATAAGAGAATGTCTTGTTTTGGTCGTGGTCTCGTTCTAAGGATCTAGATTTTGAGTTCGGTGTTGCTTTATAACTTCTAGTAGATTGCATGTTGGATTGTCCATTTGGAGTACTCATTTCTCTGCTCTTTGATTAGAGAGCTTGGTGTTGTCTATGTTTTGTTTCATTGTCAAAGTATTTGTATCAAGGTATAATTGCTACCGGGGAATAGTTGTGTAAAAAGATTCTTTTTGGAAGGAAAAGGAAAAGAAAAAGGTGATGTGGGAAATGAGGTTTATTAATATTCCTCTCTTTGAAGAATCTGTCCTCTTTGTGTCATTTTTTTTTATGACAAGGGAACCCGCAGCCGCTACCCTTTGGGTGCGCAAAACCCCGCTCCTGTGTAATAGCCCGAAAACCACACAGGAGAGATAACCCGCACTAGGTATGCCATGTGCGACGAGGTCGACCCAGAAGGCAAAATCCCCTACTTTCGTAGGCAGGGGTTTCGAACCTGAGACCTCTATTATGAAAGCCATATGCTCAACCAACTGAGCCACCCTTGCAGGTTTTCTGTTTGTGTCATATTTTCCATTTTGCGATGCATAATATTAGTTACGATCATGCTTTTGCTAATGATATTTGATTTGATCAATTTAGCTTTCCCCTTAATTTCTTTTTAATTTGCATTGTCAGTATAGGTCAACAGTAGGTTAATTGTGAAAAAGGTACTTTCAATACTTTCAATTTTATTTTGATGCCTGGTACCATGCTTCGAGGGTGTTTAATTCCTTTGAAAGCTAATACGTCAAAGTCTGTCAGAGACCTTAGTTGTAATTATCTGGTTGTTCTACTTCTGCTGCAGCAAATTGTGTAAAACACTCAGGTAATTTTTTTCTTGATGAATAAGGAAAATATATAAAATGCTCAATAATTAATCAGCCTTTAGTGCTGCACTGTGTGAATTACCTAGAAGTAGTACGCTATCGGTTCAGAGATCATAAGATGTTTATGTGACCATTGTATTACATATGACAATTGACATGTATGACATAGCTTTTGTGATCCTTGTTCTTACTTTTCTCAACGAATTAGAAAGTGTGACTGTCTTCTCCCCATATTAATTTTCAGAACTCTCGGCTAGTTTAAATTGATTACCTCCAACTATTCTGATCTGCAGGGTTAGTTTTCTTCACAATTCGCTGGTGGGATCCTGAGTTTTTTGGAGCTATGCATCCTGAAGGGACTCCAGAACGAGCATCATGGCCTTATGTAGAAAGCCAATCCTACCTTTGGACTTGGCTATTTTGGGTTCCATTAGCTGCATACTTTCTCTGGCAGGTTATCTATTATCTCATAGTAGAAGTCCTACGTCGACAGAGACTTCTGCGAGACCCTGAAGTCATGACATCTTACAGGTAGTCATTTTAGTGTTGTAATTTTTGCTGCCTATAATGAAGCCCTTTTTTTGGTGTATGCGCCTTCCTTTCTCCATTTGTCCCTTCTTGTGCTAGTTTATGAACGTCACCGTGGGGCCTTATGTTTAGTTTGTTCCTGGCTGTTGTATTGTGGTTGGTGTTGATTCTGTTATATTCATCATTTGGTAGGGAGATGTCCAAAAAAGCAAAGAAAGCAAACAACATGTGGTGGCGCGTTAGTGGTTTGCTTGGGGATCAGAATCGCTTGTTTATGTATATTCTGCTCCAGGCCATATTTACGATAGCAACTACAGCGCTCACAGTGCCCATATTTCTGTCATACAAGTTCCATGTTGTATTCCAAATACTAAAGGTTTCAGCATCTATTTGGAATGGTGGAAACTTCATGCTAGATGTGATGCCTAGGCAAGTGATTCTCAAGGAGGAAAAGAAAAAATCAAAGATGCCAACTATCCCCGACCAGAACGATCAGACTTCTTTGCAGGAGAGCGCAACGGAAGCTAATAATGCTTCTGAAACAGTCCATTCTGAATAATGGAAACTACCTGATTTGGAGTGTTCATCATCTGACTCCGCTGTTGTTTACTTTTCTATCTGTTTTACAAATGAATGAAAGGTCTGAAGTTCTGTGACTCACAAGTTGTAGATTAGGTGAAAGGAAAAATGAACTATCTTCATTCTGTTGTGAATCATATCTGAATAGTTATCAGTGCTAGTGCTCCAGATTTTGTAGATTTGGTGAAAAAAGATTAACCAAGCTCTTGATATGCCCCTGCAATTATTAAGAATAAAGGTGCAGAAATGAGTAATACTATTAGCTTGCGGAGGAATACACTACAGGTGGTTGGAGTTCGTTATAAGCTTTGCTAGTTTACACATTAGTAGTACAGGTTCCATATATTACGTAATTATCTTATTGTATTTCTATTTTGATCATATTCAGTCCCTCAGCTAAGTCACACTTTGTGGATGTCTTAGCTGAGTAAATGTACTGGCTGAAAGAGAGAATGAAGTATGAATGAGAATCTATAGTTTTTCTTCCTTTCCTTAGCTTGTTCTTGCATTTACAATTTCGAATTGTTTGGATTCACATCAGTGGTATCAAAACTCTGTCCTCGCACTGTGGGTGGTCAACCATGGCTGCCGACATGAAAGGAGTGCTAGATCGTTTGGATAAAATAGTAGTGGAAATAGGACCGTTCGCAGTGAGGCAAACTCAGCTAGAATCGGTGCATGAGAAGTTTTATAGGGAGCTTCGAGAATCGATTGAGGCGGGAAAGAGGGTTGATCGTAACAATTGCCGGTGATTAGTGAAGAATCCGAGGTGGAGCTATATTCGCCAACTGAAGGTCCGACATGGTCAGTAGGTATGGGTACTCGTACTTATAGGTCTTCTCCTCGAAGAAATTCCGCTTTAATGGAATCTTCTTCCCCAAATTACTCACCCCAAACCCAAATCCCTAATTCCTCCAAACTAGGGTCAACCACACAATTTATACCCTAGGCCTCAAATTATTCGCATCAGTTCCAATCCCCAAATTCTACTCATCCTAGCTCAACCGCACAGGTCCAATTTGCTCCTCGTGTTCATATCCCAACTCCTACGCCATCAATTCCAACTCACTGTAATCCCATTCCTTCTATTCCATATCCCCACCAACCTTACCTTACAACTCAAATTCCACCTTATCCCTCAAGTTTTCCCCATAATAATTACCACTATAACTCATTCCATCAACTTACCCCTCCAACCCACTCTTTATCACAATCTATGTTGAAATACTCTAAAATCGACTTCCCTAGGTTCAATGGCAAAAATTTTCAGGATTAGTGGTACAAGGTAGAACAATCCTTTTCCCCTGATGAAGTTCAACCTCATCAAAGAGTATTAGTAGCTGCACTGCACTTTGATGATGTAGCAATCAATAGCATCAGGCATATGTATATGAGGAGTAGACAATACCTACCTCTTCCTAGTTGGAAGGAGTATGTTTTGCCCTCTCTGATCGATTTGGTTCCGAGTATGATGACCCCATGAGTGAATTGCTTAAGCTGAGACAAACAAGGTGTGTAGCAGATTTTCAGGAGGTATTTGATAGAGCAATGACCTGCCTCAGTTTGGACACTAGACATGCTATTAGCATATTCTTGAATGGGTTAAAACCTGAACTAAGAGATGTAATTAAATTATTCAACCCATATTCATTGCCCTAAGCTTGCCACATTGCTAGGATTCAAGAGTCCAATTTCCAGAAACAAGTTAAAGCTATGAAACAACCTTATTTCATTAATCAGATTACCAATAAATTTGGTGTCCCAACCTCAGCTTACATTATCCAAAAACCCACAACCCCCATTATCCACCTTCCCAAACCACTTACCGTTAGTTTCCCTGATAAATCTAGAAGGAGGAGACTTAACCCTGCAGAGTTGAGTGATAAGAGGGCACAAAGACTTTGTTATGCTTGTGATGAGAAGTATTTACCTGGCCATGTCTGTAAATCTAAAGCACAATTATATTTGCTAGAGTTGGAGGAGGGGGAAGTAGAAGAGCTTGTGGAGGATGAAAGAATGTTGATCGAAGAAGTAGCAGAGACATGTGAAATATCCATTCATGCCTTGAGTGGCACTAAGGCATATAGGACGCTTAGACTCACTCGATATTGTCACAAAAAGACAATGAACATTCTCATAGTCACAGGGTCCACCCATAACTTCATTGATGGTGCTTTGGTTGTTAGGATGGGATGGACTATAGAATCTTGTAAATTGATGGATGCTAGCTTAGCTGATGGAAACTCAGTTCTCATTACTGGTATGTGCAAAGGGGTAGAGTGGTTGTTAAAAAGTACTGTTTTCAAAGCTGATTTTCTGATTTTGCCCTTGGTAACTTGTGATGTAGTACTTGGTTGTCAGTGGCTTAGTGAATTGGGTGATATATTGTTTAACTTTAGTAGGATGACCATGCAGTTTGAGTATCAAGGACAGTTGGTTGCACTACAAGGCATGAATCCACAAATGCAACTTGTGAACTCTAACTCCTCACACAGACTGCAATGGGAACATGCTTAAATTTTCATGATTAGAGTTGTTCATAATGAGGGTGAAGAGGAGAATTGATAGAGGGGCCAAACATCAACCATGAACCAATAGAGATTCAGGCAGTTCTGGATGAGCATAGAGACTTGTTTGAGGAACCTAAGGATCTTCCACCCTCAAGAGGATCCTTTGATCATCACATTCCTTTACAGGAAGGTCACAGGGCAGTAAATAACAGACCATACAGATATTCACCTAGGCAGAAGGATATCATTGAGACAATAGTGTCTGGACTTCTGACTGAAGGACTGATCCAGCATAGCTGCAGTCCTTTTGCATCCCCAATTTTGTTAGTTGGGAAAAAGGATGGTAGCTGGAGGACGTGTGTAGATTACTGGGCACTTTACCAGGTTACCATAAAGGATAAGTCTCATGTTCCTATAATTAAGGAGTTGTTGGTTGAATTGGGAGGATCACAAATTTATTCTAAGATTGACCTTAGGTCTGGATATCACCAAATCAGGATGGCCCCTGCTGATATACATAAGACAGTTTTCAGGACCCACTCAGGTCACTTTGAGTATTTGGTTATGTCATTTGGGCTAACCAATGCTCCTTCCAGTTTTCAGGGATTAATGAGCCATATTTTTAAAGACCATTTGAGAAAATTTATTATGGTCTTCTTTGATGATATATTGGTGTTCAGTCAGAATTTACAAGCTTATGTTGCTCATTTAAGAACCACTTTTGAATTGCTTAAGCAACATCAATTATTTGCTAGAAGGTCTAAGTGTGTATTTGCTGCTTGAAGAATTGAATACTTAGGACACTTGATATCTTCTTAAGGAGTAGGGACTGACCCTAAGAAAATACTTGCAGTTAGAGATTAGCCAGTTCCCACCAACCTCAAATAGTTAAGGGGGTTTTTTGGATTATTAGGGTACTATAGAAGGTTTATCAAGGGGTATGGTAGGATCAGTAGGCCCTTAAATGACCTATTGAATAAAGAAGGTTTTAAATGGTCAGACAAGGCAACTGTTGCTTTTCAAGATCTTCAAAAAGCTTTAACTTCAGCACTAGTTCTTGCTTTACCAGATTTGTTTGTGCCATCCATAGTTGAGACTGATGCCTGTGATTTGGGCATGGGGGCTGTTTTGATGCAACTTGGTCGACCAATAGCTTACCTTAGTAAAGGTCTCTCTGGTCAGCATCTAGCTATTTCTGTTTATGATAAAGAGTTGTTGGCTTTAGTGATGGCAATAACCAAATGGGAACAATACTTACTAGGAAATCACTTCACTGTAAGGACAGACCAGAAAGCATTAAAATTTGTGTTGGATCAAAAGCTACATACAGGTTCTCAACTCAAGTGGATCACCAAGTTGATGCAATTTGACTTTGACATTGAATATAAGAAAGGTAAGGAAAATAAGGCAGCTGATGCCTTATCTAGAATTCCTGTTGTGGAGTTAGCTGCCCTTTCTCTATCTACTATTAGAACTGATTTACTTCAAACCATAATGGGTAGTTAGAAACTAGATGATCACTTACTTGCTTTGATCCAACAAATGGAGCAATCCAAAGAGGAAATACAAGGTTATACTTATCTTAACCACCAATTAAGGAGGAAAGGGAAGCTGGTCATAGGACAAGATGCTTTCTTGAAGACTGAGATCCTACAACTCTGGCATTCTTCTCCAATTTGAGGTCACTTTGGGATGGATCACACTTATAGAAGGGTAGCTGCTCTATTCTATTGGAAGGGGATGAAGAAAGAGGTTGAAACATATGTCAAGAGGTGTTCAGTTTTCCAGAAGAGCAAGGCTGATTCTGCTGCTTACCCAGGTCTGTTGTGACCTTTAAACATACCTGCTCTAGCTTGGAGTAGTATTAGTATGGACTTCATTGAAGGGTTGCCTACATCTAAGGGAAAATCTGTGATTTGGGTAGTTGTTGACAGGCTTACCAAGTATGCCCACTTCTTAGCAGTTGACAGTCCTTATACTGCTACTGAGCTGGCTTCTTTGTTCATTGAAAATATATTTAAGTTGCATGGGATGCCTGTATTGGTATGTTTTGAGCATGATCTTGTTATGAGGGATAATAATGATGTCAAGGAATTATCGTATACGAGTGTATAACGGGTTCCATGAAGTTATTGTTATGGATTGATTATGAAAAGAAGTTTTGGGATTAAATTGAGTATAGTTTGAATGTAATCTTTTGATTATGGAATTGTTGATGTTTTATTGTGCTTTGGGAGTTGTTTTGAATATTGGAGGGAGTAGAAGATATAGGGGAGATGCTGCCCGAATTTCGACAGATTCTAAAAAGGATTTAATTTGAAGGCTTAAGATAAGCATATGATGATAAGCCTAACAATAGTATGAATGGTTTTATATGTAGATTTCGAGACCGGAAGGAGGTTGGAAAGTCGAGAAGTGAACTTCCAGGTATGTTAAGGTTGTTCCTTTTTTTCTTGGCATGATTCCATATATGGTACGAGCGTTAAGAACCTTATGACTAGAGATTTGTCAAAATAGAGCTTGTCATATTGTGGAATAATTTCCAAGTGATATGATATTCTTTCTGAGGGGCCATATCCCTTCCTTATGTCCTTGAGTTTATAGAGAGACAGAAGAGACATGTTACAGTATTAGTGTTTTTCAGCATATGCATGATATACATATATATTTTTCTTTAGCCTGGCCACTTGGCCAGTGAGACATTTTCTTTAGCCTGGCCACTTGGTCAGTGAGTCAGATTGCCTAGCCTATGGGTCAGTGAGAAAGACTGCCGGGCTGACGGGTCAGTGAGATTTTTTTTTCAGTTGCCTGGCCACTTGCTCCGTGAGATATATAATAGCCTTACATTTCATTTCAAATGAGACAAGTCAGGTGAGATATTCAGGGCATTCTTTGGCCTCCAGATTGTATTGTTTTCAGTTCAGTTTCAGTTATCCTTTGCCTTACATACTCAGTACATTGTTTCGTACTGACGTCCCTTTTGCCAGGGGGCGATGCATTCATGCCCGCAGGCTCAGGTAGCCAGACAGGGGATCCAGCTCAGTAGGCCTTCCACTCAGCTACAGACGGTACGCTCCACTTGGCTCGGAGCTGCAACACCTTTTAGTATGCCATTTTGACATGTATATATGGGTATGACGGGGCCTTGTCCTGTCCTTTCTACAGCTAGTACTCCATAGAGGTCTATAGGCAGTTGTGTGTAGTTGAGATGTTATGTAGCCTTGTCGGTTCTTATTTTGTTGTACAACATATGCAGCGGCCTAGTCGGCTTGCATTGTTATCCTCAGCACGTATGTATATGTATATATATATTGGTTGCGAGTTCTTGATGCATACAGGAGTTAGTATAGATCAGTTATAAATTATATGGGTCACCATGTTGTTCAGCGAGATTCAAGTACGAGTTTATGGGTGCTTGGTCAGTAGTGGTCGGGCACTCGTCATGGCTCATCGGCTCGGGTCGTGACAAAAGTGGTATCAGAGCAATTCTGTCCTAGGGATGTCTACAGACCATGTCCAGTAGAGTCTTGTTTATGGGTGTGAAGTGCGCCGCACTTATAAACAAGAGGCTGCGGGGCATTTAGGAATCATTGACCTTCCTTTCTATCTTAAATCGTGCAATAGAGCCAGAGTCTAGGAAAGATCGTTCCTGACCCTCTTTTTCCTGTAGGTAAGTGCAGATTGATATAGATAAAGAGGTCGGCTTCTGATAGTGGGAGTGCAAGGAAGGCCCCCAGGGTGGAATCCGGACCATGGGAACCAGGACAGATTAGGAGGAGTCTTAGTTACTCCATTGAGACAGATCCTTCTGAGGATATGGAGACGATTCCCCCAGAGCCTGTGACTTTTATAGAGGAGGATCCGTAAGAGGATAGCTATGAGACAGACTCGTCTGAGGGTTCGTATGAGACACCAGTGGAGCAGGAGGCTCCTGAGGCTACACCATATTTGGCCCCTCCAGTTTCTCCTATGATTGAGCATTACGTCAGAGCAACCACAAGTGCAAGTGTTACAGAGTATTCTAGCCCTCAGTCTTAGCCTTCAGTTAATTAGGAGTTGCCAGAATATTCATATCCTTCAGACTATGATGGGGGAGATGAGGATGGTCAGACGAATAAATGGTGAGAGGATGATGAGAGGGATATTTCACTTTACAGTCCCCAAGACCAGGATCAGGACAGGCCGGTCACAAGTATGCAGATTTTCTTACTGGAACTCTTTATATTATATGCGATTACTATGGGATATCCTCTAATGGTCGACAATCGGGGATTTTAAGGAAATAAATAATTTTTGAAGTATTTATGGGTAATTGCGACTAAGGCATTTCTGCTACCACTAGGAACCTCGGGACTAGGAATGAAAGGCAGTCGCATGTGTTGGCTTGTGGTTATGACAATTTTCTAGATATTTGGAGTTCTAAAGGTTACGATAGCATTTATCCAACCAACCGTAGGGGAAATGCATTACAGAGTTTTATTTAGGTTTCCATTAGACTTTCAAATTGATTTTTAAAAGATATGTGACGAAAGACCATGCAACAGTTAAAAGGACGGGTGTGATCCTTATAAGAATGTTTACTTTGATTTTTCAAACAGATGTGGTGAAGGTCACCTGGCAACAGAAAAATGATAGCGATGTCGACTTATGAATAAAAAGGAAAGAAGAGTAGGTGTTCGAGAGGAGATCATTCGTTAAGTCTATATTGCCAGAGGCTCATGATTAGGACTTAGAAAGTATGTTAAGAAGTCCTACAGATTCAGACGTACGAAAATATGAGAAACCAGAATAGCCGAGGGAAATTAAGAGCATGCGAGCCTTACGATTGGAATTTTAAATGATCGTGAGGTATGAGTTTGACTAGCTAGGCAAAAAGAGGGGAGATGTATTAAAGCCACAGATTCAGAACAATTTTAAGTAGCATTGGGATATTTCTTAAGTGAGGTACTAATAAGCGATGTAAACGATAACTCATGTGTAGCCACATTAAATATTGTGCGTGCCTTTTTGATCGATCTTGCGATATGCTAAAGGTATTGATTGAGCTGGGTATTGAATTTAAGGTAGCAGGTGCTACAGGGCAGATTGATATTGTTTTCTCCAAATGTTAAAGTTGGATAATCATGATGCAACAATATCAGGGAGATGAAGAATATGTGTACATAAGAGTAAGAAGAAGACTATGATATCATAAGAAAGAAGAGAAGTGTAAGCAAGGGAAGTATGTTTCTAGTAAGGGTCAACTAAAGTTTCTTAGAAAAGGGTTAAGGCGGCGGTAGAGGCGGAGAGCCATTCGGATAAATTTTAAAGTGAGTATGTAGGAAGGGTAGAGTATGGTAATATGTGATACAGGACGAATGCGAAGATCCCAGAAACAGATCCTGATAAGCAGGATTGAAGTATAATAATGATGGGTATGGATATAACCTGAGAAAAAATAATCAGGTTTTATGAAAGGTGTTAAGGGATTTCTAACTCTTGAGGCACATCCGAAAGGATAAATGTGTAGCCATATTGATACGTTCACCTGGAAAATGAAAACCCCACCCCCCATAAAAGACGATTTTATAAATAGAAAGGATTCGTACTTCTAATAGACTATTCTACGAATTCCAGGGCCAATGCTATGGAATGGCAAGTGGAGAAGAGCACTTTATGAGCAAGGGAAGTCAAGAAAGACCCTAAGGGAGAAAGTAAGAAGGGTGCATTAATGAACTGGTTAAAGGAAGTTGTATAACCATCAAGGACAAGAGGAAGGTTTATAAGCTAATAAGTCTGGCCAAGAGGCAAAACATCGATCGCATGGGACGGAAGTCTTGATAGGGAGTACATAAATTTGATTATAAAGGAAATAATATGAATATACGAGGGATATGTATAAATATGAACAAGTTATGGCATCGAAAGGGATGAAAGAAGGAAGAAAAAGAGATATTTTATAAGTATTTGTGAGAGGGACAAGGATCAACAAGATATTGGAAGAACTATGGCGCCTGACTATGGCACCACCACCTAGTAAAAAAGAACTACAAAATATTATGAGCTGGGCAAATGAAAGAGCAGGTAGTGGGAAATAAATGCAATATTACATTGATTTATGATGGCATTACAAGAAGAAATCAGATTTGGTTGGCTAAATGATAAGGTCAGTATAGGAGGGGGAACAACTAAAAATCATCAATTGCAAAAGGTAAATAGAGGAAATGAGTATTTAAGGAATTCGAATATCTGTGCGGTTGATAAACTCAAGCAACAAATAGGGCATGCCAGATTATAGGGAAGATTTAGTAGGTAAGAATCAAGCGAAGGCCAAGAGTCCAAGAAGAATCTCAAAGGAAGTAATAAAGGGATGATGCGTCGATTGGAACAAAGCTGGTGGCAATAAAACCGCATAGAACGAGCAAAGCTGGTGGCAATAAAACTGCATAGAACGAGCAAAATAATGGTTCTGCTAGATATCTATGATGGAAAACTGCAGACAAAGGAAAGAGTGAAATGATTTGAATTCACCGCATAGTAAGAAACCTGGTTCACATTTCGGCGAATTTCCAAACTTATTCCTAATTCATCAATCGGACTAAGGACTAGCAACTTCAAGGATAAATTGAAAGAAGAGGATCACTGAAGAAGAGATTCGAGGTATTCTTGATGTAAGTGCAAGAATTACCGATAGCCAGATCGAACATAAGAGGCCTTATTAGAAAGGAGAAAGAGAGAATCAAGTAAGGTGTATGGGTGGAAGGAAGTCTCGAGAAAGAAGAGGATACTACATTACCAGTTTCTGAGGTTATCCTTAAGGGGGAAGAGAATAAGTTAAACTCTAAGAAGATGAAGGTATGGAGCATTAGTGAAGCATAGGAAGGATACATAAAGGTCAAAGCAGTCAGAGTTTCTGACATATAAAAAAGGGATAAAAAGGATGGGACCAAAAACGAATAAGGGTATATGGTAAATACTGGGTAAGCGAGCATATCAGGATGTAAATAACAGAGGTCAAAGGGACAACGAGAATGATAAGGCGTGAACTAGTAGACAGACAGGTGATAAGGAAAAAGGGATAACCGTGAGAACGTGCATAAATTTTAGCCATAAGAAAAGGAGGATGATATTCAAGAATTACTTAGGCAGGTAATTCAGTAAACTCGAGAATACACCCATTGGTAGTAAATAAACAGTGATCAATAAATACCAAAGGAATTGTGAACTATGAATGTAGAGTCTACATGTACGTAAAGATGATGAGTCAGTAAGCGCACGAGAAAGAACTGTATATGTTAAGAAGGAACCATGTTATTGCTCATATAAGGAAACCAAGGAATCCAAGAGAGGTTAATTGTCCAAAATTGAGGCACTCCAGTATAAAAAAAACTATCGAATACCATTGCAATAAGACTGGGGAATGCCAAAGAAGCAGTATAAGGCAACCTAAGGGAGTTAAGGAGAATACTAACTAGTTGAGTAGAATCAATCAGTACTGACACAATTGAACGGTATGCAGACAAGAGATGGAGTAACATTTCAGCAGAAGAGCTACAGGTACAACTGTTAATCAACTGAGAAATAGAGCGTAGGGATCATAAGGATAAAAAGGAAGGAAAAGCTAAACATCAAGTTGACCACTATTCATATGAATGATGGGGTTAATGAATAAGTTCTCAGAAATTGCCAGCAGATTATGAGGAAAGATTGAATGGACCATAAGTTTAAAGGTTTAAACCCCAAAATGAACAGGAGGGGATTGTCGCTTCAACAAATCAATATAGCGTCATAAGTCTGCAAATTATGGTTACGATTTATTAACTTAAGGTATATCGCCTCCAAGGAACTGCGAGGAGAATCATAAGTTGCGTAGTTCAAATAAAGTTCGATTTCGAATATGTGAGTAAGACTACCAGTAAGTAAAGTAAATTCCAGCTGATGCAGGTGAGAATAATGACATCAATGTGAAAATGAGTTTTACTTTAACATTCGAGGATGAATGTTTTAAAGGGGGGGAAAATGTTACACCTCGAAAATTCTCGCATCGTGAGTAAACTAACGTAAACTTAGAGACGTCATAGAACCCTTATGAGGTTAAGGAATACTCTTAACAAATGCTAAACAAGTGTTTAAAAGTTCTGGAATCAAGTAAATCGAAGAAAATAAGTTTGTCAAAAAATTGGGAAAATTTGGCAGAATTTTGGACGGAAATCTTGGGCCAACTTTAGAGAAGTCTATATTTTAGCATATGAAGAGTTTTAAGGTAAAGTAAAAGCCTAAAATGAAGTTCATAAAGTCTAGTTTCTAACGCAACAAACTGCTCGTCGATATGACATCAGAGTAGAGAGTTATGGGCGTTACAAGTAGGGCCGGTGGAGCAAAAGCGCGCAGCTACAGTGCGTGAGCGTGCGCAGCTACAGTACGCGATGCGCTGCTACAATGTACGAAATTTTAGGTCGGTTCCACCGACCTTGACAAGTATAAAAGGACCCTTTTGGTCATTTTTTGGGGTCATTTCCCAACTCTAGACCCTTCCACAACATGCACATATATTCCTACAAGTCAATATGACAATTTTGGTCATTTTTACATTATTGTTAACATAACCCCAAGTCCTAGAAAGCCCTAGAAACCTCTCCAAACATATTCCAACATATTTCCAAGCCTAAACCAAAGATCCAAGTGAAGATTAAAGTGGTTAAGGTTTCCAAGTGAGGTCTACACTTGTATCCTCTTCTTGAAGATGTTTGAGTGAGTATTTTTAAGGTGGAATAACCATGGAATTGAAGTGTTCTTGAATTTGGAGGTAAGATTTCACCTTAATCTCATTTTTATGAGTTTGTTTAGTAATTATGTTAAGATTTGAGGAAAAGAAAATTAGAGGAAAAATTCAAATATACAATTGATGATATTTTGAGTTGTGAATTAACTTGAGTTATAATTATTAGTATGTTTTGAGCATGATCTAATTATGAGGGATAATAATGATGTTAAGGAATTGTCGTATACGAGTGTATAAGGGGTTGTATGAAGTTGTTGTTATGGATTGAGTATGAAAAAAAAGTTTTGGGATTAAATTAAGTATAGTTTGAATGTAATATTTTGATTATGGAATTGTTGATGTGTTATTATCCTTTGGGAGTTGTTTTGAAGATTGGAGGGAGTAGAAGATATAGGAGAGATGCTGCCCGAATTTCGGCAGATTCTAAAAAGGGTATAATTTGAAGGCTTAAGATAAGCATATGACGATAAGCCTAACAATAGTATGAATGGTTTTATATGTAGATTTCGAGACCGGAAGTAGGTTGGAAAGTCGAGAAGTGAACTTCCAGGTATGTTAAGGTTGTTCCTTCTTTTCTTGGCATGATTCCATATATGGTAGTAGCGTAAAGAACCTTATGACTAGAGATTTGTTGAAGTAGAGCTTGTTATATTGTGGCATAATTTTCGAGTGATATGTTATACATATATATTTTTCTTTAGCCTAGCCACTTAGCCAATGAGACATTTTCTTTAGCCTGGCCACTTGGTCAGTGAGACAGATTGTCTGGCCTACGGGTCAGTGAGACAGATTGCCTGGCCGACGGGTTAGTGAGATTTTGTTTCAGTTGCCTGGCCACTTGGTCGGTGAGATATATAATAGCATTACATTGCATTCATATGAGACAGGTCAGGTGAGATATTCAGGGCATTCTTTTGCCTCCAGATTGTATTATTTTCAGTTCAGTTCAGTTCATTTTTAGTTATCCTTTGCCTTACGTACTCAGTACATTATTTCGTATTGACTTCCCTTTTGTCGGGGGGCGTTGCGTTCATGCCCGCAGGCTCAGGTAGCCAGACAGGCGATCCAGCTCAGTAGGCCTTCCACTCAGCTACAGACGGTGCGCTCCACTTGGCTCGGAGCTGCAACCCCTTTTGGTATGCCATTTTTACATGTATATATAGGTATGACGGGACCTTGTCCTATCCTTTCTACAGCTCATACTCCATAGAGATCTGTAGGCAGTTGTGTGTAGTTGAGATGTTATGTAGCCTTGTCGGTTCTTATTTTGTTGTACAGCATATGCAGCGGCCTAGTCAGTTTGCACTGTTATCCTCAGCACGTATGTATATAAATATATAAACTGGGTACGAGTTCTTGATGCATACAAGAGTTAGTATAGCTCAGTTATAAATTATATGGGTCACCATGTTGTTCAGAGAGATGCAAGTACGAGTTTAGGGGTGCTTGGTCAGTAGTGGTTGGGCACTCGTCATGGCTCATTGGCTCGGGTCGTGACAGCCTGATGACATAGTGAGTGACAGAGATCCAATTTTTACAAGAAAATTGTAGTAAGACTTGTTTGTTATTCAGGGGGTTGAACTGCACACTGCAACTACGTATCACCCTCAGTCTGATTGCCAGACTGAGGTGGTCAGCATATGTTTGGAGACTTACCTTAGGTGCTATTATGGTGATTCACCTTCTGATTAGGATATGGGTTTACCTTATGCTGAGGGGTGGTATAACGCCACTTTCCATACCTCTACTCAAACTACCCCTTTTGAAGCACTCTATGGTCAACCACCACCTTTACACTTAACTTACTTGGCTGGATAGTATGTCCTACTGAAGTGGATAAGAGTTTTCTTACTAGGGAGTTTAAAACTCAACTCTTGAAGTTTTGCTTGACCATGGCTCAACAGAGAATGGAATCCCAGGGTAACAAGAAGAGATCTGATAGGCAGTTTAAGGAAGGGGATTGGGTGTTTCTCAAGTTACAACCTCATAGATAGGTTACCATGTCTACTCAGCATTTTAGTAAGCTTTTCTTTAAGTATTATGGCCCATACATAGTCTTGCAGAAGGTGGGAATTGTTGCTTATAAACTGGCTCTTCCCTCTGAGTTATTTATCCATCCTACTTTTCATGTCTCACTGCTCAAGCCTTGTTATGATATTCCCGAGCTCATTTCTCACCCTCCTGTGGTGAAATTAACTAGCCCTTACTGTCCCACACCTGTCAAGGTATTGGATAGGAAGATGATTCAAAAGGGAGTAAGGTTGTGGTTCAATTTCTTATCCAGTGGGAGCATTTACCAGAGGATCAGGATTCATAGGAGGATGTTAATTCTTTGAAGGTTCGATTTCCTACATTCCATCCTTGAGGACAAAGATATTCTTTAGGGGGTAGTATTGATATGCCCCTGCAATTATTCAGAATAAAGGTGCAAAAATGAGTAATACTATAAGCTTGCTGAGGAGTACACTACAGGTGGTTGGAGTTAGTTAAAAGCTTTGCTAGTTTACACATTAGTCCCTTATGTTTATAAGTACAGATTCCATATATTGCGCAATTATCTTATTATATTTCTATTTTGATCATATTTAATCCCTCAGCTAAGTCACACTTTGTGGATGTCTTAGCTGAGTATATGCACTGGCTGAAGGAGAGAATGAAGTATGAATGAGAACCTATAGTTTTTCTTCCTTTCCTTAGCTTGTTGTTGCATTTTCAATTTCGTATTATTTTTATTCACATCAGCTCTCTTGTATTGTGAATTTGCAATTGAATAATAGGCGTGATGTCAGTCTGTGTACCCAGGTGTCACATGGTTTGTGAAATGTCTTTACCAATCTGAAAAGAGAAAGGTTAACCAATTGAAAGAATCAAGGTAGTAAGGTATCTCGTAGAATATTCAGTCGAGCTGAGTGCAAGTTAGTCTGTACAAAATGTTAGGTGTGGTCAATTGGTTTTTGTAGTCAATCTGGCCCATTTCTTAGCGTAATAGTTCAAAATCATAAAGATAAAAGTAGAACTAAAGTAAGATAAGAATATATACTATAGCATGATCTTGCAGTTTGATCTGTCACTCGATGCACACAGGAGAATTGTGTAGCAAAACTGCATGCGAAGAAAATGGCATACTAGCAACCAAAATTATCAGGTCACTAATCTCAAGTGAATTTTCAAGCTTGTCAGATAGTTATGAAAAACGCTCTCTAGCCGAAACCCTAGTTTTCCATGCAAACCCTAGCTTAGGTCAGTTGTCAAACTAAAAAAATGGCCACCACGGCCACTAGTCAGCCACCTCTGGTGGGTGACTAGCCCTCTTCTTCTCCCTCTACATCACTAAACACAATCTCTAATCCACCAGAATCATCTAAGCCAAAATACAATGAGTTTTTCAAGCCTACAATTATAACTCCCATGCAAAACCCTATTTCCACATCGAATATTCCAATGAAACATGTCTCAATTATTAATGGTACACCAGTTTTAAGATGGACACAAAAGGAAGTTGATGAAATAGAAGTTATAGAGAATCTCAAACATGCAGTCATTGGGAAATTTTCGAATGGTTGGCAAGAACTGGAGGAGTTAAGAACCATTCTTCCTATACAATGTGGGATGAAATGAAAGTGTCAAATTGGACTATTTTGATTTGATTTGTCTATCCTTAATGGAGGATTTTATTAAACTATGTTCCAAGGGTTCATATTATTTGCAGTCTAAGGATGGATACTCGTAGCAAATGCGACCATTGAAATATAATTCTAAATTCAAGATTGATGAAGAAAATTTGAAGGTAATTTCTTGGATATCGTTTCCCAATCTAATGCCAACATACTTTGTTCTCGAATCTTTGTTTTCACTTGCTACTGTTGTTGGGGTCCCATTGCAACTAGATCTTGCTACCATTAATTGTTCTAGACCTAGTTGTGCTCGAGTCAAAGTGTTAGTAGATTTATTATCTGATCTCCCAAAATCTGTTAATATGGAAATTGAGGATGAGGAGACAAAGGATATTAGAGTAGATAAAGTGAAGATTCATTACGATTATCTTCCTAAATATTATGGAGAATGTAGATTGCAAGGGCACAATGAGAATGAATGCTGGAATTTACATCCTAAACTTTTTGAGGAGGAAGATTATCAAGAAGAAGAGGAACCTAGTATTGATAATGGGGGAAAAGATAAAGAAATAGCTGAGAAGCCTACTATTGTCAATGGAGATAAAGGAAAAGCAATAGCTGGGAGCAATGAAAAAGTAGTGGATGCTAAGAAACCTTTTGATCCTGTTGTTGTTCAGGAGCATAAAAAGAAAAGAAATAGTTATCCCAATAGAAGGAGATTTAATTCTAGATTGTTGTCAAGTGGTAGAGTACTTGGTGATCCAGGAAACTGGAATGTTTTGAAGGATAATAGAGTCCTTGTTTTACCAGGACAAGGAGAATCTAAGAATGAGAAGGAGCATGGTCAACAACAACTATTGGAAACTTCAAATGTGGTTGTCCACAACAAGTTTGATGTGTTATAAAATGATGATCAGATGGAAGAGGTCAACAAAGAGGATATCAGGAGCAATGCGGATGATGATCCCACCAAAT
This sequence comes from Lycium barbarum, assembly GCF_019175385.1. Lineage (NCBI taxonomy): Eukaryota > Viridiplantae > Streptophyta > Magnoliopsida > Solanales > Solanaceae > Lycium > Lycium barbarum. The sequence goes on from NC_083347.1 coordinate 36,403,877, forward strand.
CCAAGCAAGGGTGTCAACAAGTTGATCAGATCATAGTTGGAAATGTTCAAACTATAAGTCCTGGAGTCTCTAGTCAGAGTAAATCTTGGAGTGATAAAGTGGAAGCTGGAGAAGGGAAAATTTGTGAAGTGGTTGATGTTGTTGAGCTTTCAGATCATATTCAAGAATCAGAGAGCAAACAAAGAGATCAACACAAAGATATGATGGGGAGTCACTTAAAAAATAGTGAATCAATTCAGGAGATAGAGGGTCATGTTAAAAGTCTTCATATGCATAACTTTGAAGAAATTAGGGATGTTGTTAATCATTCACATAGTCCGGCTGATGGTGTTGTGACATGTGCTAAGGGAGATGATGCTAAACAATCCTTTGATCTAAAAGGAGGAATTGATCTGGACAACTCAGTATTCAGAACTGCTGATAAAGAGGAGAGTTTGTCCATACTGGAGGCTGAGCATATGCAGATGGTTAGTGGCAGAGAGGGTGAAGAAGTATCAAATATTAGCCCTTGTCCATTAAGGGTAGAGTCACAACATGAGGAGCAAATTACAATGTGAGATCAACCAATTGTGCATGTTTCTAACCCACAAGATCATCAGTTGACTATTCTCAACAAGGTTTCTCCTATGAAGGAACTGCATGATCTGGTGTCACACAATATTAATTTAAATGGTGCAAAAATGATGGAAGAAGTGTCAATTGGTGGTAAGAAAGCATAACACAATATAATAGAAAAGGCTGAAGCTATTTCTATAGTTCTTGGGAAAGTTAGAAAAGAAGCTGGTATTTCACCAAAACCACAAGGTAAAGGTACCAGAAATAACAAGAAACAAAGTGTCATTGACCAACAACCTACTAGGGTGCTAACAAGGAGGGGTTCTCACAAATCTAGGTCTAAATGATCCTCAAAACACTTTTTGGAATATTAGATCTGTAAGAACTCATAAGGCTTTCCATAGAGTGCAAATGTTATATAGGCATCACAAATTTTTTCTGATTGACTTGATGGATCCTTTTCAATATACTAGTAAAATTCATCACTATAGGAGAAGAATAGGCATGCCATATACCAACAATAATTGTAGTGGGAAAACTTGGTTTTTTATGAATGACAATATTGATATGCAATTAGAGGACACTGCTTAACAAGTCACTTAAAAGCTGTTTTTTCAAAAGATGGACAAGACTGTGGCTGTAACTTTGGTGTGTCACTTAAAAGCTGTTTTTTCAAGAGATGGACAAGACTATGGCTGTAACTTTGGTGTATGCAAAATTTGATGATTTTGAGAGACTTTCGTTATGGGATAGCATGTATTGCTTGGCTGATGGTATGACTGCACCTTGGCTTATTGTAGGGGATTTCATTGCCATATTGAATGAGGAAGAAAAGATTGGTGGATTGCCTGTTTATCCCCAAGATTATGAAGACTTTGCTCTTTGTATCAACTCTTGTGAATTAGCTGAAATCAACTTTAAGGGTAGTCCTTTCACATGGTGGAATGGTAGATCATATCATGAGTACATTTTCAATGCTATCCAATGAATAATTTCAAGATTGGTTTGGACAGTTGGAAGTTGATCATTTGTCAAGAACTGGTTCTGACCATGCTCCCATGCTATTTTCTTGTAATGATCAATCTCAACACTTTGTGAGACCATTCAAATTTTTGAAATTTTGGATTGACCATGAGGGATTTAAGGAGATTGTGAGGCATAATTGGTTTGCAGATGACTTAGATTATGTCTTTATTTCTTTCAAGCAAAAGTTGAAACATGTTAAAAGAGCATTATCTATATGGAGTAAGAAGACTTGTGGTGATATCTTTAAGCAGCTCAGTATCAGGGAAGATATTGTTAAGGTTAAAGAGCAATTGTTTGAAGAGGTGCCATCAGAAATAAATAGAATCATTCTTCAAAGAGCTCAAGCAGAAATGAAGAGATATTGCATTATGAGGAGGAATTTTGGAGGCAAAAAGCTGGATTCACTCACTTTGCAAAAGGAGATAGGAACACTAGATTCTTCCATAATATGGTTAATAGTAGAAGGAAAAGAACTCTATTGAAAAAATTCAAATATTCTAAAGGAAACTGGTTAACCAATGTAGATGATCTTGCAGCTAAGGCTATTTCCTTTTATCAGAAGCAATTTACTCAGGAGGATGAACACTCCGATTTTTCTATTTTGAATCATATTCCTGAAATGGTGTCACAAGAGGATACTGAGATGATTTATGCTATGCCAACTATTGATGAGGTTAAAAATGCAGTATTTGAATTATCAGGTGACAGTGCTAGTGGTCCTGATGGACTGAATAGTTTGTTCTATCAGTCTTGTAGGGACATAGTTAAATAATGTTTATAGTGTGGTTAAAACCTTTTGGGAAGGTCACACACTTCCTAAATCCATTACTCACACTAATCTAATGTTGTTGCTAAAAAAGAATAAGGTGGAAACATATTCAAACATGAGACATATAATCCTTAGTATTTTCATAAATAAGGTAATCTCAAGAGTAATTCATAACAAGATGGATAAAGTCCTACCAAAACTAATATGTCCAAACCAATTTGGTTTTGTAAAGAGTAGGAATATTATTGAGAATGTGTTGTTGACTCAAGAGATTGTGTATGACATTAGATTGAGAGGCAAACCATCAAATGTGGTCATCAAGTTTGACATAACCAAGGCCTATGATAGGATGTCCTGGTTATTTTTAACTAGGGTCCTAAGGAGAATGGTATTTGCAGAGATTGGTATTGACATGATATGGAGATTATTAGCAAATAATTGGTATTCTGTGCTCATTAACGGTCAAGCCCATGGGTTCATTCATTCTACTAGGAGAGTAAAACAAGGTGATCCTCTTTGACCTGCACTTTTCATCCTGTCTGCTGAGGTTCTTTCAAGGGATCTAAATGCATTGTTTGAGGACAAGAACTTCAAAGGATTTGGTATGACAAAATGTAGTCCTGAGCTGAATCACCTTATATATGCAGACACAATTATATTCTCATCTGCAGATAACTATTCCTTAAGTTTTATTATGAACACTCTGCAAAAATATAAGGAGATATCTGGACAGTTAATCAACAAAAGGAAAAGTTCTTTTTATATGTATTCAAAGGCTGCTAACAACTTGATTCAGCAAGGGGAAACAATCACTGGATTTTCAAAAGGTTCCTTTCCTTTTATGTATCTAGGCTGTCCTATAACTCATACTAGGAAAAGGAAGGATGATTATAATGAACTTCTCAAGAAGGTAAGGGACAAATTGCATGCATGGAAAGGAAAGTTTCTATCTCCAGAGGGAAAAACAGTTTTGATTTCTAGTGTGTTACAAGCATTCCAATTCACTTATTGTCTGCTATTAAGCCTCCAAAGTGTGTGATCAAGGAACTTCATAAGATTTTTTCAAGATTTTTCTGGAGTAGTAAAGAGGATAGTAGAAATAGACACTGGTCTGCATGGTTGAATATGTGATATCCAAAACTGGAAGGGGGCTTAGGATTTAGATCTATTTTTGATGTGTTAAAAGCTTTATGTGCTAAATTATGGTGGAGGTTCAGAACTTCAAACTCTCTATGGTCAAATTTTCTTTGGATTAAATACTGCAAAAAATAATATCCTCAGAATGTACAATGGAAGAGTGGATCTCAAATTTGGAGGATGATGCTTGAAGTAAAGGGCAATATTGAGCAGGAGATTTGGTGGGAAACTAGAAGTGGCACTGCAAATGTCTGGTTTGACAACTGGACAAGATTAGGAGCTTTATCCTATGTCATTCCACAACAATTTGATATTGATGAGAGAGTAGGAGATGTGAAGAATATTATGATTGGATGTAGTTAGGATGTTATAAAGTTTCAACATCTATTTCCTGTTGAGATTGTTGATCACATTGTATCAGAATTAAAGATTAAAGAGAATTCCTAAGAATGAGATAAGCCTTGGTGGATGATGAGTAGTACTGGTGCCTTTTCTGTTGCTAGTCCATGGGAGTTATTATGGCAAAAATCTCATTTTTCTGAGATCTATAAAAACATGTGGATCAAAGGGCTGCCTTTTAAAATCTCCTTCTTCTTATAGAGGTTGTAGAAATTCAAGATTCCTGTTGATGATGTTTTAGCCAGTATAGGAATTAATGTTGTATCTAGATGTTGTTGTTGTAGAAATCATCAACAAGAGACCATTGATCATCTGTTTTTAACTGGTGAATTTGCAGCTTCTATCTGGATGATTTTTAATAATGCTGCTGGCATTGACATTAGCTGCACACAGGTATAACAAGTAGTGAGGAAGTGGTGGCAAACTCCATGTCATTACAAGTTGAGACCTGTATATAAAGCAGTGCCAGCTATCATTTTGTGGCAAATAAGGAAGTGGAGGAACACAACATTGCATGGGGGGATCTATGTCTGTGTTCAAGGTGTTGCATGAGATTAACTTGAACATTTACTTGTTGCGTAAAACCAAATTTTCTCTCATACAGGATATTCCAAAGAAACGACCTGATAACATAGATTTCTTTGAGAAGTTTAGGCCAAAACTCAGTTGTAAGACTGTTTTATGGAAGTTGCCAGCAAATGGATGGTATAAATGCAATTGTGATGGAGCAGAAAAGGGAATCCTGGTCCAAGTGCTATTGCCTTTTGTGTTAGAAATGAAAATGGAGACTTATTATTTGCTGCAAGCCAGAAAATCATTGATGGAAATAACCTTGTTGCAGAGGCTGTTCCGTAAAAAAAGGAGTTGAATATTTCATAAACAACCATCTGGTCCCTTTGGTATTAGAGAATGACTCTCTAGCAATGCAGAAGTTTATCATGGGTGAATGAGATGTCCCTTGGAGTATTGTGATCATAGTAAAGGAGATTAAGAGGTTGATGAAGGGCAAAGTAGAGATGGTGGAGCACATTTTCAAAGAAGGCAATGGACTAGCAGACTTTTTGGCTAACTTTATTTTTGGTTTTGCAGGTACACAGCAGTTTGCTAGTTTCCAGGAATTACCAACCATGGCTAGAAGGATGCTCAACTCAGATAAAGCTCAGATTCCATATCTGAGAATCAGATATGCATTTGATTCTGTACATCAACACACATGAGGAACAACACATGAAAACTGCAACTGAATATTATGTTTTCAGCTGCTGAACTGTATTCCCATACATATAGTATTGTTGTTGAGATAATGTTAGTGCAGGTCTAGAAGTTGTTTGTATGGGTGGTATTAGTGTGATATCAAGCTCATCCCCATGCAAAAAAGTTTCAGCTGTGCTAGCTGCAGACTACAACTTTTATTGGATACATGGCACAAGTGATACTTGTTGATTTGCATAAGCTGATGTTAGTATGGAAATATGACTTGACAACTGTTCTGGAGGCCTGAATGAAATTCAATGGACTTTGTTCCATACCACTTTGTGAGAGCTTGGAGGTGTGATAGATGGAAGAAAGTCAAGGCACCAGGATTTGTAGTTCAATTTGCATTTGATGTTCCTGATGTTAGCTTAGTCTTATGAGTTTTATTTTGCTTTTATTTGCTTTATTTTTCTGCTCTCCTATTTTGGAGTAGCTCTTTGTACAAACTCCTTTTTATATTTAATAAATTCCCATCACTCTGTGATGGTTTTAATCAAAAAAATTATCAGGTCACTGAATACATTGGTGTAACAAATTATAAGATAAATCAAAACCAAGAAAAAGGAAAGGAAAAGAAAAAAAATCACGAACCTTTTTTGCCTTAAAAAATTTTACATACATGACACGAGCTTAAACTGCACTCTGCAACACAACAAATAAGGACCTAAAAATTGACGACTTTTGCGACTTTACAACTCAAAAAAAGGAAAGCAACAAGAACTAATACATCTATCTCTTTTTTTGTTTCCCACCGGGTGTCTGGTACTACCTTTGGGACCCGACCAGATTCGCACCAGAAAGTTCTACTTTGAAAGTAAAATTCTCTCAAAGACGAGTTTATTTTCACAGCTCGAATCTGAAAGCTCAGGTTAAAAAATGATTACCTCTCATTTTGAGCAGAAGAAGGAAAAGAATGAATAGCGGACAAAAAACAGTGATAGTAATCTGAAGCAATATATAGCTATAAAATGCAATGAGAAATGTGATTATATGCGGGTTACTTTCATGGATGATCACTTAATTGTCATTCTATTTGCATTGAAATACTAAACTATTAAAATTAAGAGAAAGAGGAAGAAGAGGAGGAGTAAGAAGAAGAAGAAGAAGAAGAAGAAGAAGAAGAAGAAGAAGAAGAAGAAGAAGAAGAAGAAGAAGAAGAAGAAGAGGAACAAGAGGAACAAGAAGAAGAAGAGGAGTAACAGGAAGAAGAAGAAGAGGAGTGTTGGCATAACTCATGTGAGTTTTGATGATTGATAAAGCAAATGAACAAAAGCAATTAAACCAAGATGGGCAGAAGTAAGCAAGTACAGATGAAAGGGGGAAGAAGTTTGTGAGAGTAAACAAGCAGGTATGTAGAGATGAGCTAGGAGAATGAAGAACCAGGTGCTTGGACCAAGTTTAAGAACATGTTCCAGATCACAATGACAAGTGAAACAGGCTTATGGACATGTTACAGCTTGGATAAATAAGAAGATTCAGAGAATGAAGAACCAGGTGCTTGGACTAGATTCAAGAACATGTTCCAGATCACAGTCCTACTTGGAGTAGGATTTGTGTTTTATGGTAAAGACTGTGATGAGCTAGGAGAATGAAGAACCAGGTGAAGATGTTCCAGATCACAATGACAAGTGAAACAGGCTTATGGACATGTTCCATCTTGGACAAGTAAGAAGATTCAGAGAATGAAGGATCAGGTGCTTGGACCAGATTCAAGAACATGTTCCAGATCACAGTCCTACTCAGAGTAGGATTTGTGTATTATGGTAAAGACTTGGCGGTCAAGATTTGCAAAATTCCTTGCCATAATTATCAAGATACTTCAGACTCCTATAAGGACAATGAAGTTGCATGGAAAGGCAAGGATCCTAAGTCAACTAAAACCCTATTACAACATGGGGCGATTCACAAAGGGTTTATGTTTTAACAACTGCTCCGAACTCTATGCTATATATATCCAAGTCTTACCAAGAATAAATTTTGTGAACCTACAAAGAGAAAAAATCAGAAGTTGAGCAAAAACTGTCAAAGCTACAATTGAGAGAAGTTCTGATTACAATAGTGTGACCCTGATACTACGAAAAAGATTAAAGAAGTTGTTTTACAGAGTTTATGTTATACGTTTATTGAGTCTAGACTTGTGTATTAGGTTGTTTATCGCATTGTACATTTATCCGCCTTTATATAAGCATACATTATAGGTATAAATTGTTAGTCAAATTCAAGTTCAATTTGGGATAACTTGAAGGGGGCTTGCTAATCTAGAGAGATTAGTAAGATAGGAATAGAGTTTAGTTCCTAGATTACAGAGTTTGTAACTTGAATTCTTATAGGCTCACAGTTGTAGTGGAGTTTAGGAAAAATCCTGCAGAGGTGTAGGTCGTAGTTTTTTCACCCTTGTAAGCCGAGTGGTTTCCACGTAAAATTGTTATGTCTTTTACTTCATTGTTCTTTACTATTCTGCAAATGCTACCTTGGATCAGGTAGAGTAATATGTTCTATCCGTTAGGCGAAAATCTGGTAGTGAGTAAAATAGAACATAGGGCGTGCAGCACAACAAGTGTTCTCAAAGTAGGTTCTCTTTAAGAGGCTAACATCTTAAAAGAAGATCATGACAATTAGGCTACTATATATTGAACTAAGCAAATGGGAATCAATCTACAGGCCACCAACATTCAACAGTGAGCACTACTATCTATGGATGCAGACCTACGTAATGGGTGTCGATTATAACTTATGGATGATCATATCAAGAGGACCGCTAGTTCCTATCAATACCATGCCTGATGGATCAAGAAGACCCAAGACTAAAAAAGAATTTGTAGGTGAGGACTTGAAGATGCCAAGGCAGTTAGCATCCTTCATTGCAGTTTGGGAAAGGATGATTACAACAGAGTCTCAGGTTGTTGTAGTGCAAAGGAAATTTTGGACTTTCTAGCACAAACTCGTGAGGGGATGTCTCAAGAAAAGTGACTCAGATTAAGTATGCTCATGAGGAGATATGAACAGTTTGCAATGGATGAAAAGGAGTCAATCAGAGACATGTTTAGCAGATTTATCAACATCACCAGCAATCCTGTGGCACTAGGAAAGGATTTTCCCACTAAAGACTTAGTCATGAAAATTTTCAGAAGTCTTCCTCCCTCATAGAATGCGCGAGTCATAGGTATTAAAGAAGAGTGTGAGATAAACTCAATGCAGATGGATGAGTTGTTCATCAATCTACTGATACTGGAAACAAACAAAGAGGAACTGACGGGTGTGTACTTACACAAAGGACAAGAACTACAAGATGAACAAGATTGAGATAGAAAGTCTGGCACATCATGATCAGCACAAAGAGTGCCACATCTGCGGTAAATCAAATTCCATGGTTAAGAATCTCCCATCATGGGGAGCTGGATGGAAAAAGGCTATGACAGTTGCATGGAATTTAAGCTCCAAGAATGATTCTCTGAATAAAGCTGATAACTCTGCTCTCATGACCATCGAAGAATCAGATCCTCACTTCAAAGGAGACAACTGGGAAGGAATCCTTGATCTTAAAAATCTTGAAGCCATTCCTAAGAATAATCTCAATACTATGATAGTAAATTTGAGTAATGAATGTTGGAACATGAGTAACGAAAGATCTGAGTTGCTTAGCAACATTTCCAGCTTAAAGAATAGACCAGTGAATATCGAGATCAGCAAAAACAACACTGAGAAGGCATACTTTCTTCTAAAGGAAAAAGTAGCTCAACTTGGTTCACTCATCTTGGACTTTCACGCTGAAGCTTTAAAGTTGACTAAAAATGTCGAAGTCATCCTGAAAAGAACAAAGCCAAAACCCGCGAAAAAAGAGTTAAGGATCACTTTGGAGAATCTGATCATGCTAAGGTCAAGCACTTAGCAAACATTGGCTACAAAGTAAGGAGATTAAAAATTATAGACCAAAGGAAGGATGGAACGGGTAAAGAAAAGGGACTCAAGACAGGTTGGGCTCCAAACACCAAGCTCTGATTGTCTTGCAGGCACGAGTGATAGAAAGCAAGCAAATATAGAATATAAACATGCTTGCTCACCAGGACATAACAAGAATGAATCACATTCAAATTCTATTCACTCTAAATGTTGTAAAAAGAGAAGGATTGAGTATTGATAGGGGGGAAAACATATTGAAAAATTAAAAGGGGCTTAGAAAGGATTCTCTAAAAAGGAGGGTCAACCTACAAATGAACTAAGAAATGCACATGTATCCCTAAATGTCTAGAATGGTTGTTTAAAATTGAGTTAATCCTTTAATTAACAATATTTTGCTCAGTCTTGTACTAATGGATGTATGTCCTATACCATAATTGTTCATTATCTCATAACTTCTAATATATATTTGATGGCACGGGACTAGCTTGATCATGAGTCAGTGAATGGTTCATTAGGTGACAGGTATGTATGCCTATTCATATGTTTAAAATGCACACTCAGATCAGTAAGATATCCTGAAATAATTGCCACTCATTCAGTTCAATCACCAAATCTCGACTCTAAGGGCCGTTTAAAGAGAAAAGAAAGTTTGGGCGTGTAACTATTATTAAACATTAAAAGAACCCTTTGTAATGATGTCTCAATTTTGAAACCATACAACCAACATGTCAAACTCTTCCCAAGATTATTGCATGGACTAAAACCCTTTGAAACAAGCAATTCAACCATATCCACTCATCCGATTCTCTCTCTCCCTCTCTCTGTCTCCTCCTCTACTTAATTCAAACTAGTTCACTGCTTTATTTATCTTCCTTTATTCATATAAGATTGCTTAAGATCTCTCTTGCAAAATTCACAAAAAATCATATATTTAGACTCAAAATGGATCAACATGCATCAACCTCTACCACTCCCAAACAATCTCAGACCTTGGATCAAATCAACCTTAATCCTTTATCACCTCAACCAAGTACCACTCCTACAAATCCTCTCACCACGATCTTATCACAAACCAATGCCTCCATTGATACTTTATCAACCCTAAATATAATTGAAACCCTTGCACTGTCTGATTCGTTACAAATAGACGAGAATAGAATAGATCGTGAAAATATACCACTCAGTCTAAGAGGTTCAGAAACTTATCAAATTCATGACTCTGTCAATGATTTAAAAGCTAAAACATCTGATTTTTCCGGAGTAAGACTTGAGAAACCAATAGAGGAAAATAGGGAGTCAAACCTGAAGGATGAATCCAAGGAATCAACTAGAGTAGAATGTAAGGGGGGGGGGGGATGCATAATTTTGAAGAGGAATCGGGTTCACAGTAAAGGGTTGAGAAAGGAGAGAGTGAAAAAAAAGGGAAAATGGAAAAGAGAAAACGAAATGAGTACTGAAGAAAAGAATGAAGTAAAAACTGTTGAAAGGAAGATAACTGATGGGACTCTGAGATATAAGGATAAAACTGAAATAGGAGAAAGAATTATGGCACAAGAAAGATTTGACACTCCTTTGGAAGAGGAACCTATGGAACAACCTATTCCGAAAGTGACAAATGTGGTTACAAAGGAACAAGTTGTACAACCTGTTCTAAGAACGTATACTTCCACAGGAGATGATGAGGAGGAGGTTCTTATCATTCAGTTTAGAACCAGAATTAAAAAAAACATCTGTAAAGAAGATAGTAAAACTTGTTGAGGAAACACCTGTAAAAGAAGGGAGTCAAGTCCTAATAGGCAAGCTGATGCTGAACTGGAGAAGGCCTTGCAGGCCAACAAGAAATCAAAGCGCATAAGCCCCAAAGCTAAGAATACAGGAGAAACGGTTGATACACATGGAGAAAGCTCAAAAATAAATAGCAAGAAAAGGGGAAAGGTTGTTGCTACCACATCTGATGTCAGGAAGAGGGCATCAAACGGAAAGTCTCTGTAACGACCCACTTGGTTGTTATGTGTGTTTTGACCTTTCTACCCTTGCTAGTACGTTCCTAAGGTTAGAAATGAGTGGAACTAAATAATTTGGTCGTGTCGTATGTTGTGTTTTGTGACTTATAAGTGGCTCTGTGATGTGTTTTTAACTTGGTTTGTTGGTGTTGGCATTCATAAGGACCTTTAATGGGAATTGAAGGGTAGGACACAAATACCAAGAAAATCCTAAAATATTAATGGGTATTGTTTATTGTTGTTTAACGCTGTTTAATCATCTAAGAGTAGAGATTATTGCTTCATAACATGAGAACTTGATATTCAATGATGGAAATTGTTTGTTGAGACCTAAGGTTCCAATAAAAATGGGAACTTGGGCTAAAACCAGATTGGTAGGGTTGAATTGATTATAGAACCCATAAATTGAGTTAATGCTTCATTACTTACTTAAGTATTATGACTTCTAGACTTTGAACATTCCGAGGCATTGCGAAAGGGAAAGGCTATTGTGAAGTGATTCCATTGCCCAAATCTGCTTGAGGTAGGTTATGATTTACTTAAGTTAGACTTTGCTTAGTTGATTGTATATGTCATAGAATTTATGGGAGAAAGCATGTCTAGGTCTTTGGCCTTGGAGTTTGGTGTTCGTTATTAGTTGTATGATTTAATTGTGTGATGATTCTCCATTGTTGAGGCTGATAAACTTGAATTGTATTCTTGAGATGTTGAAAGGAAGGTGTTCATATATACCCTTCAGAGATGAATTGATGATAGCGACATACTCTATTATTATTGAGCATATTATTTGTGAGTCTTATCGTATGTTGTATTATTTGATTATACCTCATTGGTGTTGACTTGACATGTGTAATTGGGTTATTCTGGTAATGTGATTGTGAGGCATTTATTGATGATGATTGAGATGGAACATATACATCTCCTATGGCACATTTGACAGGGGGTAACGATGTAGCCTAGTTATGAGCTCGTGGTTCAAGGTTCTTTCTGGAACGAGTAGTACATGGATACCATGGGTCCTCTGCAGGTCATGGCTATTTGGGAAAAACATTACCATTTAGCATGTGTGTACAGATATGTGACAGAGCTGGAAATTTTATTGTTTATTTTACTACTTTCGGCTTGAGCATTAGTGTTTCATTGTTGATAATTGGTGATTGATTCCGAAAGAGAATTATTTGAGGATATTTATTGTGATTCATGTTTGTTGTGCCTGTCTTCCTATACCATTTATTTATGTGTATATGCATGATACTAATCTTAGTCAGTACATGTTGTTTGTACTGACCTACACTTGCTGCTCTTTTTTGTGAGTGCAGATTTTGAGCCGGAGGCGTCTTCCAGACCTCGCATCTAGTTGAGTTTGTTGGTTACCAAGATCAGAGGGTGAGCTCCTATTCGTGTCATGCTGTCTGAAGATTTTTCTTTATTTCAGATGTCTATTTTCATCCCAGGCATTATGTTTATTTTTAGACAGTATCTCTTCTTTTAGATATTGTTGGTTAGAGTCCTTGTACGGTGACTTTCATTATTCGTGAGCAATGTTTATTAATGGAATAATATGTCTGACAATAAAATAAATAAAATTGTCAAACATCTTATTCCATTATTCCTGATCAATGTTTATTAATTGGTTTAAGTAATTGAAATTGGCTTGATAATAGGTTAAGAGATTGGTTCGCCCACTATAGGACTAGTGTGGGTGCCACTCACGTCTGTTGGAACATGACAATCTCAGACTAAGCCGAGGAATAAGCTGGATGAAAGTGAAGAAGAGGTATACTTTGCATCTGCACATGAAGAGAGTGATGAGATTGAAGCTCATGGAGAGGTAAGAGAAATGACTACCGCTGAAATTGAAGAAATTCAGAATATTGTTTCCTGATATCTCAATTGGTCAAATTCGAAATCAAGTGTCTCTTTTAGATGAATGATCAAAAGAACCACTTTAAGTAGTGAATATTATTTAGATTTTGAGACGAAAGAACTCATTTTCTATCAAATAATCCAATATTTCAAAAAAAAAAAATCACTGATTACCCATAGTCAGGAATAGAATAATTGAGGGAAAGATATTGATGTCAGGAAGAGTGCATCAAAAGGAAAGTTTCAGACCATGCTGAGGAATAAGCTGGATAAAAGTGAAGAAGAGGTATACTCTGCATCTGCACATGAAGAGAGTGATGAGATTGAAGCTCATGGAGAGGTAGCAGAAATGACTACCTCTGAAATTGGTAGGGCTACTCAGTTCAAGTCAAGAATTGTGCTAAGTTGTAGAGTGATGCTTACACTATTAGAGAAGATCGTAATGCAAGGATGGAACAACTTGTTTTTTATCTAGAGAAGCTGGAAGAAAAATGGAAAGGGAGAAGGTGACTGAGTTCTATATCGATGCAACCTGCACAGACACCGCATTGACCAACATTATGCTTGAAGTGAAATTCACTCTCACTGCTCAAGTATTGGGAGAGATTCTACATGTGCCCTCAGAAGGATGGGCACACTATGTGAAGAGTGAATGCCACCATTGAATGAAATGGCAATAACATTGGAAATGACAAGAAAGTTATCTAATAACCCAAATGCCATAAAGTCCAAGAGAGTGCAAAAAAGAGA